>NC_057795.1:374228354-374229203 GCF_018294505.1 Triticum aestivum | reverse complement strand
CTATTTTGGCACACATGACCTATTGCACAAACAAACCTAGGTTTTCAAGGTTTTATATTTTTTGATTTTTTTGAATTTATACTTCCCTCTAGACTGGCTGCTCAAAACATCGGTCTATACCTCAATGGGGCATTGTAAAATATTCTTTTTCCAAATTTTCTTTGATAGCCATGTTTGGCACATGTGGGTCACCATTTACAAGAAAATTTGGGTGATTTGGAGGTGGTGGAAAAAATCACCTATGTTCAAAAACTGGCTTAAGTGACCAAATGGCCCCTCCGGAATGCGGTGATTTTTTCGACCACCTCCAAATCACCTCTATTTTGGTACAGATGACCTATTGCACAAACAAAGCTAGGGTTTCAAGGTTTTATATTTTTGTGAATTGTTTTTTAATTTATACTTCCCTCTAGACTGCCTGCTCAAAACATGAGTCTATACCTCAAGGGGGCATTGTAAAATATTATTTTTCCAAATTTTCTTTGATAGCCATGTTTTGCACATGTGGGTCACCATTTACAAGAAAATTTGGGTGATTTGGATGTGGTGGAAAAAATCACGTATGTTCAAAAACTGACTTAAGTTAGACCAAATGGCCCCTCCGGAATGCGATGATTTTTTCGACCACCTCCAAATCACCTCAATTTTGGCACACATGATCTCTTTCACAAACAAAGCTAGTTTTCCAAGGTTTTATATTTTTTTTTAATTTTTTATTAATTTATAATGCCCTCTAGACTGACTGGACAAAACATCGGTCTATACCTCAATGGGGAATTGTAAAGTATTATTTATCCAAATTTTCTTTCATAGACATGTTTGGCACATGTGGTTCACCATGTACAAGAA
>NC_057795.1:374214132-374227866 GCF_018294505.1 Triticum aestivum | reverse complement strand
AAAAACTGGCTTACCAAATGGCCCCTCCGAAATGCGATGATTTTTTCGACCATCTCCAAATCACCTCGATTTTGGCACACATGATCTCTTGCACAAACAAAGCTAGTTTTACAAGGTTTTATATATTTTTGAATTTTTTATTAATTTATAATGCCCTCTAGACTGACTGGTCAAAACATCAGTCTATACCTCAAGGGGGCATTGTAAAGTATTATTTCTCCAAGTTTTCTTTCATAACCATGATTGGCACATGTGGGTCACCATGTACAAGAAAATTTGGGTGATTTGGAGGTGGTGGAAAAAATCATGTATTTCATGAAATAATGGAATATGTGCTCAGTTATTGGAATATTTGATCATATGGTGGAGTATTTGCTATTTTTGCTTCCTCAAATGAAGGAAAGATGTCATATGTGTGGATGAACAATTTCCACTTACTTCACTAAACAACATTAATTAACTTAATGCAAAGTTTTACATTTGGTCCGATTTGCTTATGGGCAGAGCATGTTGCACATGGCCACAACATGGGATTTATTGCACCATTGCCACAGCATGTTCCACATGGCCACAACATGGGAAGTGTTTGCAGCATGCCTGATCAGTGAAGCAACACTGATGCGGCATGTCTGATCATTGTAGCAGCTAAATTCAAGCAAATCATACATCTAAGGAACCATACATCTAAGGAACCATAATGGCAAATTTAAGGGACACAAATATAGATAGCAATATATATTACTACCATAGATAGCAACATCCACACATCACACTTGCTAATGCAGACCACTAGCATATTAGATATGTTTAGACCACACATCACAGTCCTACACTTAGATAAAGTTCATACTAAATTACCACTAAAAGTTTCCACCATCAGAATACCACATAAAGTTCACCAAAAGGACTGAGCCTTCCTCCATCATATGACAACCAGGGTCTAGGGAAACTACATGTTAGGGTTTTTCAGGCCTTGTGGAGGGCAGAATGTTGAGCCCTGATCTTGTACTCATCACTTCTGATGGATGTAGCCCGACAATGTTCCATCAGATGCTCCAGCAACCCAGACCTGGCTTGGGCCTGCTGCAGTAGGGGCACGAGTACTTGTCCGTCTTCCAGTTGTAGTACATAGCAGATCCTTGGGCCTTGATCTTCTGCACCACCTTCTCTTCAAAGGACTCGACGTTCCCCTCGCCCACATCATCTCCAGATTGATACTACACACATTAATGACTGACATTAATACATTATGCATTCAAATACTATAAACATCTAACACTAAGTCAATGCACAAATAACATTTCAGCTAGGCCTTACCTCGTATGGCTCATCCTGATCACTGTCATAAGGGTAGTAGCCAGATGAGTCCCACTTCCTCTTGTTGCCAACAAGATCCTCCTTCTGCTATATTGTCAACCAAGCAAGTCGTTTACAAGGAATTGAATTGCAGTTCAAATAATGTCATTACAAACAAGTTGATTTTGCATAATGATGGAAAGCTCCTAACTATATTGAAAAGGTGCACAGGTTACACATGGTATGTACATTTCAACAACTAATTCATAGACTATATATCAAGCTATATAGATACTAAACAATTGGGTTATGAACATACAAGTTCATTCATATGGACATACAAATTCAGATTTTGCTTTTGAACATGCATATGAAGGTATAAATGAATATCATTCCTCTCTTATTAACCAATGAGATAGCCGTTTTTGACAGACAATGCAAATAGGACCTTTATATATAACTTCACAAACATGTCAGGTTTTCATTTCAATTGTAAATATTAATAAATATTTAGTTCAGAGCAGTTCTCAATGATCAATCATAAGTCAGAATAAGTGAAATGGTGAAGCCTAACTCCTACATCTAATTAAAATACCCTAACTCCAGCATCTAATTAAAAAACACTAACTCCTAGATCCACTGGAACATTGAATCACAAAATTTACTTACATATATCATTGGATATAAATGAATCCACTACAAATAACACTAACTCATACATCTAATTAAAATATCATAACTCTTACTTCTACTGCATCATTCAGTCACACCATTTAATTACATTTATCTCTGCCTATAAATGAATCCAATACAAAAGAAACCTAACTAAACATCTAATTAAGAAACACTAATTAGTACATCTACTACTTCATTCAATCACAGAATCTATATAACTGTCTATAAATGAATAATACAGATAAACCTTAACTAATCAACTAATTAATAAAACCATAACTACTACATCTACCCGATGATTCAATCATGGATCATACATATAACTGGCTATAAATGAATTCGATACAAGAAAACCCTAACTAAACATCTAATTAAAAAACCCTAACTACTACATCTACTGGATGATTCATATGACATTCATGCATGGAGTTATGCAAAAACAATTTAATATGACTTGGTCATCTGGCATAGTTACATGTCTAGCAAACCTACTTATCGTTCACTTTATAAGTACATGAATCCTATAGATCAAAAATAAACCTACCTACAATTTGAATTTATAGATAATGAAGTGAAGCTCCTAACTATTTTGAAATTGTGCACTAGTTAAATGTACTGTGTTCATTTCAACAATTAATTGATAGACTTCAAATGAACAAAGTAGGATTTTAACCTCATTTGTACAATATCAACTTTAATAGATACACTGGGTGGCGGCTCAGCCCCTGCCGTGGCCCACTGAGGGAATATGCAAAACAAATCTAACAACATATACAACACAGAACAAAATCTGAGCACATGAGGCAATCCAGATTCTAATATAAAAAACATAACTCTCATTATGATCTCTCTAGCATTCAACCACGAATCAACTACAAAAAACCATAACTCTCAAATGGGGTTCCCCATTCAATCAAAAAACCCTAACAAGCAGAAGGGGGTGCCACATTCAATCACAAATCTACAATAAAAAACCCTATCTACTAAATCTTCTGCTTAACAACTACAACTAAGAGAGGAGGGGAACGAGAAGGATTACCACATCCACCACCTGCTTGTCGCTCGCCTCCGCACCTGCATCTAGTGCGCCGCGAGACGCTGTCACCACCAGGTTCGGCACGACGGAGTCCGAGCCCACCACCCCTGCTCCACCAGATCCGCCGCCGCAGCGACCGATCCAGTGACTGCGGGTGCAGCATCTCCCGCACCGCCGCCGACGGCCACTTCTTGGACGGCATCTGCCGCGGTGTTCGCGGCCTCAACCACAACTCCATGCGCAGCAGCGGCAGCGCCACCACCTTGCGCCATCGAAGCCTAAGAGAACCCAACGGAGAGAGGGAGGTGGTGGGGTTGAGCGAGTAGGTGCGGTGGCGGGGTGATGGAGACGAGGGGGAGACGATGCGGCAAGGAGAGAGGGAGTGAGCCGATTTGGGGGTAAATGGTGGGGCGATGCGGCTGGTGGTAGTTCCCCTCCCTCTTTATAGGATGTGACGTTTTTGGAAGTTTTCGTGCACCGTGTGGCCACGTGGCTAGCCCACGACCGCCGCCACCCATGCCCACGACCGCCGCACGTGACAAGGGAAAACGATACGCCCACGTACAATACATGTATACCCTCAGTGTAGAAAAGTAATTGGGCCGGTGTGGGCTTGTACAGGGCTGTACGCGCGCTCTCCGCGGGCATAAAAAGACGATCGTGCCCCTCTTCACGAATCGTTTTTGACAGATCTCATTCGTCCTTGTGTTTCTCCCCCTCGCATTCAGCCCAGGAGTAGGTAAACGATAAAAATAGAATTTTGATGTGGAATGCTACCTAGCATATTTCTTAATGTAATTTTCTTTATTGTGGCATGAATGTTCAGATCCAAATGATTCAAAATAAAAGTTCATATTGACATAAGAAATAATAATACTTCAATCATACTAACAAAGCAATCATGTCTTCTCAAAATAACATGGCTAAAGAAAGTTATCCCTACAAAACCATATAGTCTGGTTGTTGCTCTATCTTCATCACACAAAGTATTTAATCATGCACAACCCCGATGACAAGCCAAGCAATTGTGTCATACTTTAGTATTCTCAAACTTTTTCAATTTTCACGCAATACATGAGCGTGAGCCATGGACATAACACTATATGTGGAATAGAATGGTGGTTGTGGAGAAGACAAAAAGGAGAAGATAGTCTCACATCAACTAGGCGTATCAACGGGCTATGGAGATGCCCATTAATAGATATCAATGTGAGTGAGTAGGGATTGCCATGCAATGGATGCACTAGAGCTATAAATGTATGAAAGCTCAACAAAAGAAACTAAGTGGGTATGCATCCAACTTGCTTGCTCACGAAGACCTAGGGCATTTTGAGGAAGCCCGTCATTGGAATATACAAGACAAGTTCTATAATGAAAAATTCCCACTAGTATATGAAAGTGACAACATAAGAGACTCTCTATCATGAAGACCGTGGTGCTACTTTGAAGCACAAGTGTGGAAAAAGAGATAGTAGCATTGTCCCTTCTCTCTTTTTCTCTCATTTTTTATTATTGTTTTTCTTTTCTTTATTTCTCTTTTTTTCTTTTTGGTGGGCTTCTTTGGCCTCTTTTTTTCATGGGCTTCTTTGGCCTCTTTTATTTTTATAAAGTCCGAAGTCTCATCCTGACTTGTGGGGGAATCATAGTCTTCATCATCCTTTCCTCACTGGGACAATGCTCTAATAATGAAGATCATCACACTTTTATTTATTTACAACTCAAGATTACAACTCGATAGTTAGAACAAGATATGACTCTATATGAATGCCTCCGATGGTGTACTGGGATATGCAATGAATCAAGAGTGACATGTATAAAAATTATGAGGTGGCCTTGCCAAAAATACGATGTCAACTACATGATCATGCAAAGAGCAATATGACAATGATGATGCGTGTCATAATAAACGGAACAGTGGAAAGTTGCATGGCAATATATCTCGGAATGGCTAGGGAAATGCCATAATAGGTAGGTATGGTGGCTGTTTTGAGGAAGGTATATGGTGGGTGTATGGTACCGGCGAAAGTTGCGCGGCACAAGAGAGGCTAGCAATGGTGGAAGGGTGTGAGTACGTATAATCCATGACTCAACATTAGTCATAAAGAACTCATATACTTATTGCAAAAATCTACAAGCTATTGAAAACAAAGTACTACGCGCATGCTCCTACGGGGATAGATTGGTAGGAAAAGACCATCGCTCGTCCTCGACCGCCACTCATAAGGAAGACAATCAATAAATAAAATTGTGCTCCAACTTCATCACAAAGCGGTTCACCATACATGCATGCTACGGGAATCACAAACTTCAACACAAGTATTCTTTAAATTCACAATTACCCAACTAGCACGACTCTAATATCACCACCTCTATATCTCAAAACAATTATCAAGTATCAAATTGATCGTATCATCCAATTCACTTCTATGATAGTTTTTATTCAAATTACCATGCTGTTTAAGACTCTCAAAATAATATAAGTGAAGCACTAGAGCAAACGACAAACTACTCCGAAAGATATAAGTGAAGAGCAATGAGTAGTTAAATAATTATGTAGCCATGTGAAGACTCTCTCTCATTTAAAAATTTCAGATCTTGGTATTTTATTCAAACAGCAAGCAAAACAAAACAAAATGACCTTTCAAGGATAGCACAACTCATGTGAAGAAGCAAAAACTTAGGTTCAACCGATACTAACCGATAATTGTTGAAGAAGAAAGGTGGGATGCCTACCGGGGCATCCCTAAGCTTGGATTCTTGAGACTTCTTGAAATATTATCTTGGGGTGCCTTGGGCATCCCCAAGTTTGAGCTTTTGTATCTCCTTAATTCCTTTTATATCACGGTTTCCCTAAATCTCAAAAACTTTATCTACACAAAACTCAACAAGAACTTGTGAGATAAGTTAGTATAAAACAATGCAAAAACATTATCATTTTCTACTGTAACAAATTACTAACATTATTATTAAACATTGCACACTAAATGACTCTGCATATTTAATACTCCTATCCTCAAATAGAATCATTAAACAAGCAAGCATGTGCAAACAATGCAAACATAACAGCAATCTGCCAAAACAGTATAGTCTGCAAAGAATGCAAGATTCATCATACTTCCCTAACTCAAAAAATTATAAGAAAAATATTACGCTGCAGAAGATTTATCAGAGCTCAATATGCAAAAATATTCAACATTATATCACTCTCTAACTTTTCTAGGGAATTTTTCAACAGCGGTAAACTTTCGGTTTTGAAACAGCAACATGTATACTTGCAAAAATAAGCATGGTAAAGGCTATCCTTGACATTTTTGTTTAAAATATAGATGCAAAACATTATTCTAAATAACATCAAGAAAATACTAACAAAATAAATTTAAGCTCCAAGCAAAACACATATCATGTGGCGAATAAAAATATAGCTCCAAGTAAAGTTACCGATGAACGAAGACGAAAGAGGGGATGCCTTCCGGGGCATCCCCAAGCTTAGGCTCTTGGTTGTCCTTGAATATTACCTTGGGGTGCCTTGGGCATCCCCAAGCTTAGGATCTCACCACTACTTATTCCATAGTCCATCAAATCTTTACCCAAAACTTGAAAACTTCAACCACACAAAACTTAACAGAAAACTCGTAAGCTCCATTAGTAAAAGAAAACAAACCACCACTTTAAGGTACTGTAATGAACTCATTCTTTATTTATATTGGTGTTAAAACTACTTTATTCCAATTTCTCTATGGTTCATACCCTCCGATACTACTCATAGATTCATCAAAATAAGCAAACAACACAATGAAAACAGAATCTGTCAAAAACAGAACAGTCTGTAGTAATCTGTATCAAACGTATACTTCTGGAACACCAAAAATTATAAAATAAATTGATGTACCTGAGGAATTTGTCTATTAATCATCTTAAAAAATAATCAACCTAAAATAACTCTCCAGTAAATAATGGCAGCTAATCTCATGAGCGCTAAAGTTTCTGTTTTTTACAGCAAGATCATAAAGACTTCACCCAAGTCTTCCCAAAGGTTCTACTTAACACTAATTAAGACATAATACCACATCTAACCAGAGGCTAGATGAATTATTTTATACTAAACAGGAACAAAAAGCAAGGAACAAAAATAAAGTTGGGTTGCCTCCCAACAAGCGCTATCGTTTAAAGCCCCTAGCTAGGCATGATGATTTCAATGATGCTCACATAAAAGATAAGAATTGAAACATAACAGGAGCATCATAAAGAACATGACTAGAAAATTTAAGTCTAACCCACTTCCTATGCATAGGGATTCTGTGAGCAAACAACTTATGGTAACAATAATCAACTAGCATAGGAAGGCAAAACAAGCATAACTTTAAAACTTTAAGCACATAGAGAGGAACTTGATATTATTGCAATTCCCACAAGCATATATTCCTCCGTCATAATAATTTTAAGTATCATAATGAATGAATTCAACAATATAACCAGCAGATAAAGCATTCTTTTCATGATCTACTTGCATAGAAATTTTACTACTCTCCACATAAGCAAATTTATTCTCATCAATAGTAGTCGGAGCAAACTTAACAAAATAACTATCATGTGAGGCATAATACAATTGAAAACTAAAATCATGATGATTAGTTTCATGGTTATCATTATTATTAATAGCATACAAGTCATCACAATAATCATCATAGATAGCAACTTTTTTCTCATAATCAATTGGAACCTCTTCCGAAATAGTGGATTCATCACTAAATAAAGTCATGACCTCTCCAAATCCACTTTTATAAATATTATAAGATTCAACACCCTCCAAAATAGTGGGATCATTACTTCCTAAAGTTGACACTCTTCCAAATCCACTTTCATCAATATAATCATCATAAATAGGACGCATGCTTTCATCATAATAAATTTTCTCATCAAAACTTGGGGGACAAAAAATATCATATTCATCAAACATAGCATCCCCAAGCTTGTGGCTTTGCATATCATTAGCATCATGGGTATTCAAGGAATTCATACTAACAACATTGCAATCATGCTCATCATTCAAAGATTTAGTGCCAAACATTTTATAGATTTCTTCTTCTAGCACTTGAGCATAATTTTCCTTACCATCATTCTCAAGAAAGATATTAAAAAGATGAAGCGTATGAGGCAAACTCAATTCCATTTTTTAGTTTTCTTTTATAGACTAAACTAGTGATAAAACAAGAAACAAAAATATTCAATTGCAAGATCTAAAGATATAACTTCAAGCACTCACCTCCCCGGCAACGGCGCCAGAAAAAGCTTGATGTCTAATACACAACCTTCTTCTTTAGACATTGTTGGGCCTCCAAGTGCAGAGGTTTGTAGGACAGTAGCAAATTTCCCTCAAGTGGATGACCTAAGGTTTATCAATCCGTGGGAGGCGTAGGATGAAGATGGTCTCTCTCAAACAACCCTGCAACCAAATAACAAAGAGTTTCTTGTGTCCCCAACACACCCAATACAATGGTAAATTGTATAGGTGCACTAGTTCAGCGAAGAGATGGTGATACAAGTGCAATATGGATGGTAGATAAAGGTATTTGTAATCTGAAATTATGAAAATAGCAAGGTAACAAGTGGTAAAAGTGAGCGTAAACAGTATTGCAATGCTAGGAAACAAGGCCTAAGGTTCATACTTTCACTAGTGCAAGTTCTCTCAACAATAATAACATAACTGGATCATATAACTATCCCTCAACATGCAACAAAGAGTCACTCCAAAGTCACTAATATCGGAGAACAAACGAAGAGATTATGGTAGTGTACGAAACCACCTCAAAGTTATCCTTTTTTATCTATCTATTCAAGAGTCTGTAGTAAAATAACATGAAGCTTTTCTTTCCGTTCAATCTATCATAGAGTTCATACTAGAATAACACCTTAAGACACAAATCAACCAAAACCCTAATGTCACCTAGATACTCCATTGTCACCTCAAGCAGTGGCGGAGCCAGGATTGGCCGACGCCCCAGGCGAGAAACTAAGGGTAAAAAAACGCCCCTCCTGAAAAATTTAGTTTCAAAGCATATAAAAGTCAAGCGAGGGGCGATGACGGCGACGCGTCTTCGGCTCGCTTCTGCGCTTGTAGTCGTTGCTAGATAGTCTATGAACCTGGATGTAATTTTTATTATATCTGGTGTTCGTTTTATTGACATGATTGAAGATGAATAGATCAAAACATTTCCCCAAAAAAGTATAAATTCTGAATTGCAAATCGATGCATTCAGACAATATTTTCAACTTAGCTACTTTAATAACAAATGCAAAATGTGAATTACTAAACCGGATTCCACATTTATGTTCTCTATAGAACTATAAAACTAAGGAATACAATATGAAAAGGGAAAAGCATTAAGAATTAAAGATCTTTTCTCAATCAAGCATCAAACAGTGGCGACTAGCAAGAGAAATTTGCCGCAAAAGAAAACTAGCAAGAAAAATTGGGATTTGGAAACAGTGGCTAGCAAGAGAAATCTCTTCATCAACTAGCCTAACACGGGCTACGTACGCTACGTCAAAAGATCTTCCTTTTCTGGTCAAAAAAGACTCTCGTACGCAGGGCCGCGCCGGTAAAATTTGGGGCCTTGTGCAAAACTAAAAAATGGGGCCCTATTTCACTAAAAAAACTAACAAGCAATTATAATGTATATAACTCTAAAAAAAGAAATTATGATGTTTATGATATAATGTCTTACCAGGCTGATGTTTCCTCGTGATGACTAAATTCGATATTATTGAAACACAAGATACTCCTTTTTGTTTTTAGAGGTTTTTGGAAGTACAAAACATGAATAAAACAAAATTAAACTGATACCATAGCAGATATCAATTGGAGGTTACGAATGAATGTTTGACAATTAGATGAGCCGTCTAACTTACCTACTCTCTAATTAGAAATTAAGAGTACGAGCTGAAGTTAATCAGAAAGAACTCCCTAGTAGGAGACTACCTGTTTTGGCGAGAGGATCAGAGGAACTATCGTCGTGCCGCCTGTTGCTAGTGTTCTTGAGTCTGTAACTGTCGCCGTGCCGCCCCTCGCCGGCGTTTTGGAGTCTGGAACTGTTGCCGATCGATCCAATGATCCCGTTTCCAATGATCCGATCGAGCAGTGTCCTAAGAACTGTCGTCGAGGCCGATCGATCCGACAATGGATGATCATGTTTCCTATAGGCTGTGGCCCATAGCGACGTGAGTGCTTTTGCTTGTTTGCGATCTGTTGATCACTCCGACGATTCGGTTTCCTTTTTTAGGGTTGTCGATCGCTGCAGCGGCTCATCGATCCGACACTCGACACCTCGAGAGAGGCTCGACTCATGCGCACGCGCTACGCCCCAGAGCCATGCGCGTGGCCCAGCGCCCAGGAACAACTAACATATTAGGCCTATAAAAGACCTTGGGGCCCCCAAATTTTATGGGCCCTGTGCGAGTTGCATGTTTTGCACACCTATGGGCCCGGCCCTGCTCGTATGCGTAACACATGCCCTTCTGTCTTTCTTGTTTTCATTCACTTTTTTGTTATTGGGCTGGCCAGTGGCCCAGCAACAGCGGTATGAAGTGGGCTGCGTCCCAGGCCAGTTATTTTTTTCTCTAGATATATAGGCTGGGAAATTTGTCACGCCCAAGGCCATTGCCTGGGCTGCCTGGGGCCCAGATCCGCCCATAACCTCAAGTATCCGTGGGCATGATTATACGATATGCATCACACAATCCCAGATTCATCTATTCTACCAACACAAAGTACTTCAAAGAGTGCCCCAAAGTTTTTACCGGAGAGTCAAGACGAAAACGTGTGCCAACCCCTATGCATATATTCATTGAACCCGCAAGTTGATCACCAAAACATACATCAAGTGTTCTCAAATCCTTAAAGACTCTATCCGATAAGATAACTTCAAAGGGAAAACTCAATCCGTTACAAGAGAGTAGAGGGGGAGAAACATCATAAGATCCCACTATAATAGCAAAGCTCGCGATACATCAAGATCATATCACCTCAAGAACACGAGAGAGAGAGAGAGAGATTGTGACGCCCCCGATTCAATCGTACACTAATCATGCACGCAAATGTGTACGATCAAGATCAGGGACTCACGGGAAGATATCACAACACAACTCTACAAATAAAATAAGTCATACAAGCATCATAATACAAGCCAGGGGCCTCGAGGGCTCGAATACAAGTGCTCGATCATAGACGAGTCAGCGGAAGCAACAATATCTGAGTACAGACATAAGTTAAACAAGTTGCCATAAGATGGCTAGCACAAACTGGGATACAGAGCGAAAGAGGCGCAGGCCTCCTGCCTGGGATCCTCCTAAACTACTCCAGGTCGTCGTCAGCGGGCAGCACGTAGTAGTAGGCACCTCCGGTGTAGTAGGGGTCGTCGTCGACGGTGGCGTCTGGCTCCTGGACTCCAGCATCTGGTTGCGACAACCAGGAAGAAGGAAAGGGGAAAAAAAGGGGGAAGAAAGCAACCGTGAGTACTCATCCAAAGTACTCGCAAGCAAGGAACTACACTACATATGCATGGGTATATGTGTAAGGAGGCCATATCAGTGGACTGAACTGCAGAATGCCAGAATAAGAGGGGGATAACTAATCCTGTCGAAGACTACGCTTCTGGTCACCTTCGTCTTGCATCAAGTATAAGAGAGTAGATTGAAGTCCTCCAAGTAGCATCTCCAAGTAACATCTCATAGCATAATCCTACCCGGCGATCCCCTCCTCATATCCCTGAGGTAGAGCGACCACCGGTTGTATCTGGCACTTGGAAGGGTGTGTTTTATTAAGTATCCGGTTCTAGTTGTCATAAGGTCAAGGTACAACTCCAAGTCGTCCTGTTACCGAAGATCACGGCTATTCGAATAGATTAACTTCCCTGCAGGGGTGCACCACATAACCCAACACGCTCGATCCCATTTGGTCGGACACACTTTCCTGGGTCATGCCCGGCCTCGGAAGATCAACACGTCGCAGCCCCACCTAGGCAAAACAGAGAGGCCAGCACGCCGGTCTAAACCTAAGCGCACAGGGGTCTGGGCCCATCGCCCATAGCACACCTGCACGTTGCGAGGGCGGCCGGAAGCAGAACTAGCCCCCTTAATACAAGAGCAGGCTTACGTTCCAATCCGGCGCGCGCCGCTCCGTCGCTGACGTCTGAAGTGCTTCGGCTGATACCACGACGTCGGGATACCCATAACTACTCCCGCGTAGATGGTTAGTGCGTATAGGCTCGTAGCCGACTCAGATCAAATACCAAGATCTCGTTAAGCGTGTTAAGTATCCGCGAACGCCGAACAGGGCCAGGCCCACCTGTCTCCTAGGTGGTCTCAACCTGCCCTGTCGCTCCGCCACAAAGATCCACACAGAGGGCCGTCGGGACAAAGGTCCTTTCAGCCCCCAATCCGTGAATCACTCGCGGGTACTCTTCGAGCTGACCCGACTTTAGTCACCATCTGTATAGTATGCATGTATGTATAGTATATACCCGTGATCACCTCCCGAGTGATCACGGCCCAATAGTATAGCAAGGCAGACTGACAAGAATGTAGGGCCAATGATGATAAACTAGCATCCTATACTAAGCATTTAGGATTGCAGGTAAGGTATCAACAGGTGTAGCAACAATGTCAGGCTATGCATCAGAATAGGATCAACAGAAAGCAGTAACATGCTACACTACTCTAATGCAAGCAATATAGAGAAGAATAGGCGATATCTGGTGATCAAGGGGGGGGCTTGCCTGGTTGCTCTGGCAAGAGAGAGGGGTCGTCAACTCCGTAGCCGAACTGGTCAGCAGCAGCGTCGGTCTCGTAGTCTACCGGAGATAAGAGGGGGAAGAAACAATGAATACAATGCAAACAAATGCATATCGATGCACGACATGACAAGTAACGATGCTAGGTGGGCCCTAACGTGGTATGAGGTGGTACCGGTTAAGGGGGGAAACATCCGGGAAAGTATTCCCGGTGTTTCGCGTTTTCGGACAGATGAACCGGAGGGGGAAAGTTGCGAGTTCGATAGGTTAGGGGTGTGTGGCGGACGAACGGACTGCGTATCCGAAATCGTCTCGTCGTTCTGAGCAACTTTCATGTTGAAAATATTTTAATCCGAGTTACGGATTAAAAGATATGATTTTTAAAAGATTTTAACAATTTTGGAATTTAATTATTTATTTAATTAATTCGAAAAAATGTAATTATGACGTCAGCATGATGTCATGCTGACGTCAGCAGTCAACAGGGGTTGACTGAGTCAACCCTGACATGTGGGTCCAGTGGGACCCACCTGTCATTCTCTATTTAGGTTAATTAGGGTTTAGGTTAATCTAATTACAGTTTAATTAATCTTAACTAGTTAATTAATTTAATTAAACCGGATTAATTAACTTAATTAATTAATTAATTAATAATTTTATTAAATCATTTTAATTTTATTAATTATATTTATTGTTTTTATTTATTTTATTATTTATTTATTTTATTATTTTTTTATTTTTATTTTATTTTATTTTTTTTAACGTTCTGGGGCGGGGCCCCCTAGTCAGTGGCCCGGGGGCCTTAGCGGGCACAGGGCGGTGCGGGTGCGGGTGCGAGCCCGACTGGGCACTGGGCACCCGTGCCCGAGGGCACCGCAGCGAGGGCGCGAGGCCCAGCTGCGTCGGCGGCCTCGCCCGACAGCGGTAGGGGGCGGGGAG
>NC_057795.1:374206105-374214122 GCF_018294505.1 Triticum aestivum | reverse complement strand
GGGGGGCGAGAAGGCGACGGCGATCCGGGGCGGTGGCGTGGTCGCCCCGATCTCGATCCAGATCGGGGGAGTGAGGGGAGAGTGGGGATCGGGAGTGGGCTAGGGTTTCCGTCGTGGGGGGATAAGGGGAGAGGGGTGGGGGCCGGCCGGGCCTGGTGGTGGCCCAGTTGGCCTGTGGTCAGCTGGGCCGAAGCCCAGGGGGTTTCTTTTCTCTTTTTTTTTGGTATTGTTTTCTGTTTTCCTTTTATTTATTTTCTTTTATGTTTTTTTATTTATCTATAAACACTTAGGCATTTAATAAAAATTTGTTTGTTGCATCATAATTACCCTTGTAATATCCGTCAACCACCGAACAATTTTATTTTAAATTTTGAAAACTTTTATTGTTTTCATCAATTTGAATTTTGAATTTGAACGGTTTCGAATTATTTCGAGGATAGCAACAGTAATCGGGATGACGTGCCATGATTAGCGTGGGATTACTGTAGCAAGATTATCCGGGCGTTACAAATCTCCTCCACTACAAGAAATCTCGTCCCGAGATTTTAGGAGGTGGAAGGAAACAGTGCGGGGTATTCATCACGAAGACGATCCTCGCGTTCCCAGGTGGCTTCGTCTTCAGAGTGATTCGACCACTGGACCTTCAGGAACTTGATCGCCTTCTGACGTGTGCGGCGTTCAGCTTGGTCGAGAATGCAGACCGGATGCTCTTTATAGGAGAGGTCCTGTTGCAATTCGATCACTTCATGATCCACAGCTCGGATTGGGTCCTTGAAGCAACGGCGGAGTTGTGACACATGGAACACAGCATGAACCTGAGAAAGGTTCGGCGGAAGCTCCAATTGATATGCCACTTTTCCACGCCTCTCGAGGATAGTGAAAGGACCAATATAGCGGGGAGCTAGCTTCCCTTTGATCCCGAAGCGGTGAGCACCCTTCATTGGTGTAACGCGAAGATAGGCCTTTTCGCCAGGTTGATAGACCATGTCTTTATGATGACGGTCATACTGACTCTTCTGACGTGACTGAGCAGTCTTGAGATTCTCGCGAATAATGCGGACTTGTCCTTCGGCATGTTGGATAATATCCGGACCGAAGAGTGGACGTTCCCCAGTTTCTGACCAGTTCAGAGGGGTTCGGCACTTTCGTCCATATAACACTTCGAAGGGGGCCATCTTCAGACTAGCTTGATAGCTATTATTATAAGAGAACTCAGCATACGGAAGAGATTCCTCCCATTTCTTGCCGAAGGAAATAACACAAGCTCGAAGCATGTCTTCAAGAACTTGGTTGACACGTTCAACTTGCCCTTGTGACTGAGGATGAAAAGCAGTGCTGAAAGACAGATGAGTGCCCATAGCTTCTTGGAAACTTGCCCAGAATCTTGAAGTGGATAAACTGCCACGGTCTGAACTGATAACCAATGGAATACTGTGAAGCGAGACAATTCTGGTCATGTAGAGGTTTGCCAGCTGACTAGCAGTGATCGTTTCCTTGACAGCCAGAAAATGTGCAACTTTAGAAAGTCGGTCAATGACGACAAGAATAGCATCATTGCCTTTCTGCGATTTGGGGAATCCAGTAATGAAGTCCATCTCGACATGGTCCCATTTCCATTCCGGAATAGATATAGGTTGCAGAGTTCCAGCAGGCCTTTGATGTTCTGCTTTGATACGACGGCAAACGTCACATTCAGCAACATAACGAGCAATGTCTTGCTTCATGTTAGACCACCAGAATCTCTGGCGGATGTCTTGATACATCTTCGTACTACCAGGATGGATACAAAGAGGCGTATCATGAGCTTCTTTCATAACCTCCTGGGTCATATTCAGGTTTTCCTTCTTACACGGCACCACTAGGCGGCCTTTGAAGTACAAGGCGCCATCATCAGCAATAGTGAAGGATGAGGAACCTCCTTCTTTGAGGTCTTGCTTAATCTTGTAGACTTCAGAGTCAAATCCCTGCATTGTCTTTATGGTGCCCACGAGATCGGGTTCAACAGCCAGGGTATAGAGGGAACCCTGGGAAACAACACGGAGATTCATCTTGCGGAACTCCGGGGGAGGGGAAGCGAGTGCACCCGGAGGAACAATATGGAGGTTTAGCTTTCTGAATTCATCAACAAGTGAGGGCTGAACTTTGTGAACCTGGAGGTGGTTGCAGTAAGACTTGCGGCTCAAGGCATCAGCCATTACATTAGCCTTGCCTGGGGTATAGGATATACCCAAATCAAAGTCTGCAACAGTCTCCATCCATCTCTGCTGACGGAGGTTCAGGTCTGGCTGAGTAAATAGATACTTCAGACTTTGGTGGTCAGTGAAGATCTCGCAACGATTACCGAGTAGGTAATGTCGCCACTGTTTTAGTGCATGAATGACAGCAGCAAGTTCGAGGTCGTGAACTGGGTAGTTCTCTTCGTGAGGGCGCAATTGACGAGAGGCATAAGCATCCACTTTGCGCTCTTGCATTAGGACACAGCCTAGTCCTTGACGGGAAGCGTCGCAGTAAATGACGAAGTCCTTCTTAGTATCAGGAGGAGCTAGTACTGGGGCAGAAGTCAACTTGTCTTTGAGTGCCTGGAAGCTTTCCTGACATTTGTCTGTCCACTGGAACTTGACGCCCTTATGCAATAGGTTAGTCAGAGGCCTGGCAATCTTGGAGAAGTTCTCGACGAATCGACGGCAGTAGCTGGCGAGACCGAGAAAACTTCTGACTTGCTTAACGTTCTTCGGAGGAGTCCAATCGAGAATAGCCTGAACTCGTTCAGGGTTGACGGCAATACCATCCTTAGAGATGACATGCCCGAGATAGGTTACTTCGGGAAGCCAGAATTCACATTTGGAGAACTTGGCATAAAGTTGATGCTCTCGTAGCTTTTCCAGCACGAGGCGAAGATGTTCAGCATGTTCCCCTTCGTTCTTGGAAAATACCAGAATATCATCCAGATAAACCACGACGAACTTGTCGAGGTAATCCATGAATATATAGTTCATCAGGCGAGAGAAGGTGGCTGGAGCATTGGTTAAGCCGAAAGACATGACGGTGTACTCGTATGAACCATAACGAGTCACGAATACGGTCTTGGGGATATCTTCCTCACGAACACGGATCTGGTGGTAACCCAACCTCAAGTCGAGTTTAGAGAACACTGATGATCCAGCCAATTGATCATACAGATCATTGATCCGAGGAAGAGGATACTTATTCTGAATGGTAGCTTGATTTATAGGACGGTAGTCTTGGACCAATCGGTTTGTCCCATCTTTCTTCTTGACAAAGAGAGAAGGTGCTCCCCAAGGAGAGCAACTTGGGCGAATGAAACCACTTTGAAGAGATTTATCGATTTCCTCCTTAAGCTCAAGGAGTTCATGCGGCGGCATCTTGTAGGGTCTCTTGGCTATAGGAGTGGTGCCTGGTTTCAAGTCGATGACGAATTCGACAGCTCTAGCAGGGGGAATCCCTGGGAGTTCTTCAGGAAAGACGTCTAGGAATTCACACACGACGGGAATGTTTTCAATGCCCTCAAGTGGTGCAGCGTTCAATGCGTTTAAGGCATAAAGTCTGGCCTCGGCATTACGAACCAGATGAGCATCGTAGCTAATTATTTCATCAGAAGGGTGTAGCAGATGGACGGTCTTGGTGCCGCAAACGATAGAAGCAGTATGCGCCTTTAACCAATCCATTCCCAGAATGAGATCAATGCTACAGGACTTCAGTACGATGGGAGAGACAAGGAATTTCAGTCCTTCAATTTCTACAGGGACGTCGTTGCAAATCATGGAGGTTCGACATTGGCCCGCAGGGGTGTGCACTAATAGAGAAGCGTTCATGTCTTCACTTTTAATGCCATGCATGAATGCAAAATCTTCTGACATGAATGAATGCGATGCTCCTGTATCAAATAAAACAGATGCTGGTACTGAATTTACGAGGAGTGTACCCATCACAGTAGCAGGCTGGTCTTGAGCTTCATTCAGATCAATGTGGTTGGCATGAACACGGCCATAAGACTTGGCATTGTTGTTGCGGGCCTGGTTGTTCCCACGGCCAGTTGCTGGAAGGGCCAGTTGATTCTGTTTCTGGTTGCATTCCCTAGCACGGTGCCCTGGTTGTCCGCACCTGAAGCACAACCCATTCTCGGGGGTAGGAACAGGAGCTTGGGGTGGTGGAGCTGGAAGCCTCGGCTGCCTAGTTGGAGCAGCCGGCAGACGAGGTGCAGCATAAGACTGCCTTGGGGCAGGTGCATTTGGACGGTACATGCTGTTCGGGATCCATATCTTACGCTTCTGCGAGGGCGGGCCCGAAGATGAGCCCGTGTCACGGTTGCGCCTTTGAGAGCTCTGGTGTTCTTGCAGACCAGTCTCGACATTGATGGCCTTGTTCACCAAGGTGGCGAAATCGGCAAAGTCATGCACTAGAAGTGTGAGCTTGATGTCAGCTTGAAGGCCTTCACGGAACTTCTCCTGTCTGCGAGCATCAGTTGCAATGTCTTCTTCAGCATAGCGGGATAAGTCCAGAAACTCCCGCTGATAAGCTTCAACAGTCTTGTTGCCTTGGGTGAGGTTGCGAAACTCACGCTTCTTCCTGTCCATGATTCCCTGAGGAATGAAGCGGGCACGGAAGGCAGCCTGAAAGTCTGGCCAGGAGATGATTGTCCCAACTGGCAGAGTACGCCTATGGCTGTCCCACCATTGAGCTGCGGGTCCCTTCAGGAAGAAGGAAGCAATAGTGACATAGCTGGCAGGGGCTACATCAGCAGACTCCATCTCATAGGTGATGTCACGGAGCCAGTCATCAGCATCCAGCGGCTGGGTTGAGCTGCGGTACACACTTGGGTTGAGGCGTATGAAATCCTGCAGAGTTGTTGTGTTTGGAGGCTGGTTCATATTGGGGCGAGGAAACTGAGCCATCATGTTTTCCATGAACTGGCGATTCATCTCCAGCTGTTGGATCATACCAGCCATGTACTCAGGCGGTGGTGGGAAGTTGCCACCACGACCACGACCAGCTGGTCTAACCATCCTGCTAATATATAACAGGGGTAGTTCAGTATTGAGAATTTGCATAGACAAGAGTCATTCATGATGAAACATGCACAATGAAAGGAGCACGACAGATACCACATAGATAGTCGGCATAACTTACAAAAGGGGTCGGACATAGAGTTCAGTACACAGAGTTCCGTACATAGACTAAGTCATCATAGGCGGCACGCAGGCTCGCGAGTGCATCTAAAACTAATGAGCAAGACTACCTCAGTCCCAGGAGGTACTGTGAAGGTAGCTGTAACCTGACAGCTGGTAGTGAGGCAACGGATAGTCCTCCACGTCAGTGGCATGGGGGCCGCGGATACTCTGGTGTAGAACCCGACGCTCGGGTGGCAGAAGAGGACCAAGTGCGGGAGAGTAGCCTCCCACCTCTGGCCATCCGACACCGTGGGGCATCACGGTCCTGGCTGGGTAGATCGCAGAACGCGGCAGCTGTCCAGACCGGACAAAGGGGTGCAACCGCGTCAGAGCCCTGTAAAGGTGCTGACGAGTGGTGTACAACTCGTGGCGAAGAGCTCTGTTAGCTCGGTCCAGCCCATCAGCATGCAGAACCAGGCGCTGATGGTGGAAAGGCTCTCGGGTGACGGTGGAGTAGGCGGCAGTGTAGTATCCCTCCGCACCAACGTCAGATGCGATAGGAATGTGCCTGAAAGGGGAAGTGTCCAATGCCTGGTACTCTCCACGAAGACGTGTCAGAGCAGCATGAGCTGCATCGTGGACTGCCATCTCAATGGTCACTCCAACACCATGAGCGGTGTGCAGCACGGTAGTGGACTCATACTCCCGAGAGTAGAGGTGGACGATGGCACGGTACTGCTCCTGGTTAAAGTCCTGGTACTCCTCGTAGACGGTGTACTCAGGGTGCCAGCGATAACCCAGATAGGTCATCATATCAGCTAGCACTGCAGGTGATCCTGAGGCACCAATGGCCGCAGTGTGGCGCACGACCTGCCTCGTGGGTTCCATCTGAAAACAAAGATGTTTCAATGGAGTCAAATGACAACACGGGCACTATTCAAAATGCTATCCTACAGAATAACTATGTCTTATCCAACTTCGGGGTGAACGTGGTAACGGGATCCTAATGTTAGAGTTAGTAAATTCGTTTAACCCGAGTAGAAAAGAGTTCAGAGTCCCAGAGCAAAGGTCGAGGAGTAAAAGATCCTAGTACCAGCCGATGGCGACGTGGGCCCGTAAGGCACACAGCCAAGTTAGTAAAAGTTTTTGTAATGTCTAGACTCGACTTCGGCCAAGGAGTGCGGAAGGGGGATTCCTACAGGCAGTCGGCTCTGATACCAACTTGTGACGCCCCCGATTCAATCGTACACTAATCATGCACGCAAATGTGTACGATCAAGATCAGGGACTCACGGGAAGATATCACAACACAACTCTACAAATAAAATAAGTCATACAAGCATCATAATACAAGCCAGGGGCCTCGAGGGCTCGAATACAAGTGCTCGATCATAGACGAGTCAGCGGAAGCAACAATATCTGAGTACAGACATAAGTTAAACAAGTTGCCATAAGATGGCTAGCACAAACTGGGATACAGAGCGAAAGAGGCGCAGGCCTCCTGCCTGGGATCCTCCTAAACTACTCCAGGTCGTCGTCAGCGGGCAGCACGTAGTAGTAGGCACCTCCGGTGTAGTAGGGGTCGTCGTCGACGGTGGCCTCTGGCTCCTGGACTCCAGCATCTGGTTGCGACAACCAGGAAGAAGGAAAGGGGAAAAAAAAGGGGGAAGAAAGCAACCGTGAGTACTCATCCAAAGTACTCGCAAGCAAGGAACTACACTACATATGCATGGGTATATGTGTAAGGAGGCCATATCAGTGGACTGAACTGCAGAATGCCAAAATAAGAGGGGGATAACTAATCCTGTCGAAGACTACGCTTCTGGTCACCTTCGTCTTGCATCAAGTATAAGAGAGTAGATTGAAGTCCTCCAAGTAGCATCTCCAAGTAACATCTCATAGCATAATCCTACCCGGCGATCCCCTCCTCATATCCCTGAGGTAGAGCGACCACCGGTTGTATCTGGCACTTGGAAGGGTGTGTTTTATTAAGTATCCGATTCTAGTTGTCATAAGGTCAAGGTACAACTCCAAGTCGTCCTGTTACCGAAGATCACGGCTATTCGAATAGATTAAACTTCCCTGCAGGGGTGCACCACATAACCCAACACGCTTGATCCCATTTGGCCGGACACACTTTCCTGGGTCATGCCCGGCCTCGGAAGATCAACACGTCGCAGCCCCACCTAGGCAAAACAGAGAGGCCAGCACGCCGGTCTAAACCTAAGCGCGCAGGGGTCTGGGCCCATCGCCCTGAGCACACCTGCACGTTGTGAGGGCGGCCGGAAGCAGACCTAGCCTAGTAGGCGTTCCAGTCCAATCCGGCGCGCGCCGCTCCGTCGCTGACGTCTGAAGTGCTTCGGCTGATACCACGACGTCGGGATACCCATAACTACTCCCGCGTAGATGGTTAGTGCGTATAGGCTCGTAGCCGACTCAGATCAAATACCAAGATCTCGTTAAGCGTGTTAAGTATCCGCGAACGCCGAACAGGGCCAGGCCCACCTGTCTCCTAGGTGGTCTCAACCTGCCCTGTCGCTCCGCCACAAAGATCCACACAGAGGGCCGTCGGGACAAAGGTCCTTTCAGCCCCCAATCCGTGAATCACTCGCGGGTACTCTTCGAGCTGACCCGACTTTAGTCACCATCTGTATAGTATGCATGTATGTATAGTATATACCCGTGATCACCTCCCGAGTGATCACGGCCCAATAGTATAGCAAGGCAGACTGACAAGAATGTAGGGCCAATGATGATAAACTAGCATCCTATACTAAGCATTTAGGATTGCAGGTAAGGTATCAACAGGTGTAGCAACAATGTCAGGCTATGCATCAGAATAGGATCAACAGAAAGCAGTAACATGCTACACTACTCTAATGCAAGCA
>NC_057795.1:374204450-374206095 GCF_018294505.1 Triticum aestivum | reverse complement strand
GTGAAGCGAGACAATTCTGGTCATGTAGAGGTTTGCCAGCTGACTAGCAGTGATCGTTTCCTTGACAGCCAGAAAATGTGCAACTTTAGAAAGTCGGTCAATGACGACAAGAATAGCATCATTGCCTTTCTGCGATTTGGGGAATCCAGTAATGAAGTCCATCTCGACATGGTCCCATTTCCATTCCGGAATAGATATAGGTTGCAGAGTTCCAGCAGGCCTTTGATGTTCTGCTTTGATACGACGGCAAACGTCACATTCAGCAACATAACGAGCAATGTCTTGCTTCATGTTAGACCACCAGAATCTCTGGCGGATGTCTTGATACATCTTCGTACTACCAGGATGGATACAAAGAGGCGTATCATGAGCTTCTTTCATAACCTCCTGGGTCATATTCAGGTTTTCCTTCTTACACGGCACCACTAGGCGGCCTTTGAAGTACAAGGCGCCATCATCAGCAATAGTGAAGGATGAGGAACCTCCTTCTTTGAGGTCTTGCTTAATCTTGTAGACTTCAGAGTCAAATCCCTGCATTGTCTTTATGGTGCCCACGAGATCAGGTTCAACAGCCAGGGTATAGAGGGAACCCTGGGAAACAACACGGAGATTCATCTTGCGGAATTCCGGGGGAGGGGGAGCGAGTGCACCCGGAGGAACAATATGGAGGTTTAGCTTTCTGAATTCTTCAACAAGTGAGGGCTGAACTTTGTGAACCTGGAGGTGGTTGCAGTAAGACTTGCGGCTCAAGGCATCAGCCATTACATTAGCCTTGCCTGGGGTATAGGAAATACCCAAATCAAAGTCTGCAACAGTCTCCATCCATCTCTGCTGACGGAGGTTCAGGTCTGGCTGAGTAAATAGATACTTCAGACTTTGGTGGTCAGTGAAGATCTCGCAACGATTACCGAGTAGGTAATGTCGCCACTGTTTTAGTGCATGAATGACAGCAGCAAGTTCGAGGTCGTGAACTGGGTAGTTCTCTTCGTGAGGGCGCAATTGACGAGGGGCATAAGCAACCACTTTGCGCTCTTGCATTAGGACACAGCCTAATCCTTGACGGGAAGCGTCGCAGTAAATGACGAAGTCCTTCTTAGTATCAGGTGGAGCTAGTACTGGGGCAGAAGTCAACTTGTCTTTGAGTGCCTGGAAGCTTTCCTGACATTTGTCTGTCCACTGGAACTTGACGCCCTTATGCAATAGGTTAGTCAGAGGCCTGGCAATCTTGGAGAAGTTCTCGACGAATCGACGGCAGTAGCTGGCGAGACCGAGAAAACTTCTGACTTGCTTAACGTTCTTCGGAGGAGTCCAATCGAGAATAGCCTGAACTCGTTCAGGGTTGACGGCAATACCATCCTTAGAGATGACATGCCCGAGATAGGTTACTTCGGGAAGCCAGAATTCACATTTGGAGAACTTGGCATAAAGTTGATGCTCTCGTAGCTTTTCCAGCACGAGGCGAAGATGTTCAGCATGTTCCCCTTCGTTCTTGGAAAATACCAGAATATCATCCAGATAAACCACGACGAACTTGTCGAGGTAATCCATGAATATATAGTTCATCAGGCGAGAGAAGGTGGCTGGAGCATTGGTTAAGCCGAAAGACATGACGGTGTACTCGTATGAACCATAACGAGTCACGAAT
>NC_057795.1:374149601-374197411 GCF_018294505.1 Triticum aestivum | reverse complement strand
CCTCAGGCGGGGGGGTGTCCCGCGAGGCCAGGGGGGGACGAGAAGGCGACGGCGATCTGGGGCGGTGGCGTGGTCGCCCCGATCTCGATCCAGATCGGGGGAGTGAGGGGAGAGTGGGGATTGGGAGTGGGCTAGGGTTTTCGTCGTGGGGGGATAAGGGGAGAGGGGTGGGGGCCGGCCGGGCCTGGTGGTGGCCCAGTTGGCCTGTGGTCAGCTGGGCCGAAGCCCAGGGGGTTTCTTTTCTCTTTTTTTTGGTATTGTTTTCTGTTTTCCTTTTATTTATTTTCTTTTATGTTTTTTTTATTTATCTATAAACACTTAGGCATTTAATAAAAATTTGTTTGTTGCATCATAATTACCCTTGTAATATCCGTCAACCACCGAACAATTTTATTTTAAATTTTGAAAACTTTTATTGTTTTCATCAATTTGAATTTTGAATTTGAACGGTTTCGAATTATTTCGAGGATAGCAACAGTAATCGGGATGACGTGCCATGATTAGCGTGGGATTACTGTAGCAAGATTATCCGGGCGTTACAGAGATCAAACACATAGCTACTGGTACATACCCTCAGCCCCGAGGGTGAACTACCCCTCCTCGTCATGGAGATCACCGGGATGATGAAGATGGCCACCGGTGAGGGATCCCCCCTCCGGTAGGGTGCCGGAACAGGGTCTTGATTGGTTTTTGGTGGCTACAGAGGCTTGCGGCGGTGGAACTCCTGATCTATCTTCGTCTTCGATGTTTTTAGGGTATATGGAGATATATAGGCGAAAGAAGTCGGTCAGGGGAGCCACGAGGGGCCCACAAGGATGGAGGGCGCGCCCAGGGGGGTGGGCGCCCCCCTCCCTCGTGGCTTCCTCGTTGCTTCCCTTACGTGCACTCCAAGTCCCCTGGATTGCTTCCATTCCAAAAATAACTTTCCCGAAGGTTTCATTCCATTTGGGCTCCGTTTGATATTCCTTTTCTTCGAAACACTGAAATAGGCAAGAAAACAGCAATATGGGCTGGGCCTCCGGTTAATAGGTTAGTCCCAAAAATGATATAAAAGTGTAAAGTAAAGCCCATAAAACATCCAAAACGGGTAATATAATAGCATGGAACAATAAAAAATTATAGATACGTTCGAGATGTATCAATATACGCCACCCATATCCCCAAGCGGGAGTGGAAGTGCGCACTAAGGTACGTCTACACGATGGAGCCCGTCGCCCCAAAATTCAACCCACGGTCCTCCTGTCCGATCACCTTCGACCGCATGGGCCATCCGACCAGTATTCGTCATGGCGGTTCAGCCGCACTGGTCCTTCACCCCATTATCAATGGATTCCACCTCACATGAGTCCTTATGGATGGTGGCAGCAGCCTGAACCTGCTTTTTCAAGACCAGTGTGCAAAATGGGTATCGACCCCTCAAGGATCAAGCCCACCAAAACCACCTTTAAAGGTGTCATACCAGGAGTAGAGGCCTGTTGTATAGGCTCAATCACACTGGAAGTGGTCTTCGGATCACCAGATAATTTCTGAAGCGAAGAGTTAATCTTCGACATCGTCCCCTTTCGAAGTGGTTATAATGCACTACTTGGACGAACCGCATTCGCTCGATTCAATGCGGTCCTTCATGGCCAGTTCGGCAGCCTTGTGCAGCTCGACTAGCTGTTTTAGCTGGTCGCTCAAGGACGTCAGATGTTCTGGCCCAAGGTACTGAGACCAAAACAACTTCTCCGTCGAGCTCCCTTCTTTGGATCGTTTGAACTATGTGGCATCTGATATGCTACGTGGCAGATCCGCAAATGCTCCTGAAGAACTCTGAATTCGGGTAAGTAAAAAGAATGTTTCCTTCACATGCTTGCTTTGCATAAGAAAAGCCTTACCCGCTGCAATCTTATTGGCCGCCTGTACTTCCTAGAGGGCCCTCTGGGCTTCGGCTCTGGCGTCTTGCACGCTTTCGAGGGCCTTGGCAAGCTCGGACCCTTGAGTCTTCGAGTCACGCTCCAAGGATTCGTACTTATTGACGGCATCCTGGAGCTCTTGCTTCACCTCGCTGACCAGGGGCTCCTGATTCTCGCACGCAGCATGTTCCTTGGACGCTTTGTCTTCGGCCTCGGCTAACGCCTTCTTCAGGGCCGCCACCTCGGTCGTGGCCCATAAAACAGTTCATAACGCTTTCATCAGCACGAACCATTTATCATTCATAAGTATACAGGCAGGGTACTACATACCTTGGCTCTCCTCCAGCTGCCTCTTCACGAGGCTGAGCTCTCCCTCGGTCCGCTCCAGGCTCTGCTTTAGTCCAGAGACCTCCGTAGTACGAGCGGCAGTGACTAGCAGCGACACCTTCTTATTCACATAGACATCTTTTGTTAGACTCCTGTGACTATTATTTGATCATCTGTTCGTCTTTTCTTTCCGAACACCTAACAGAGCATCAAGGGCTACTGTTTATGATGTGACATTTTTTCGCAATTTCATTACTTATCTCAAAGCCTGTTAGAAGGCTAGCGCAGGCTTCGGTCAGACCGCTCTTGGCGGACTGGATCTTCTCAATCACCATACTCATAAGAGTACGGTGTTCTTCATCAATGGAAGCGCCACAAAGTGCTTCCAACAAGCTGTCGGGTGCCCCAGGATGGACAGAGGTCATTGGTACAAACGGCTCGCCCCCCCTTGTTAGGGAGGGCCCGCTTTCCTGAATCCAGAACCACTTGGGTTTCCAGAGCCGTATTCGGCTAGGGGCCAAACTGGATGCAGCCCCCAATCTCGGTGTCCATGGGGGCATTGGCCCCCTTGTGTTCAGTAGCCGGGGTTTCACCCTCTGGCATCTCCAGAACGGTCTCCCCTTGGCCCGGTATCCTTTGAGACAACAGCTCGGTGTTGTCTACAACCTTGGGGGAGGAAGCCGTCGGAAGAGACTCGCTGTTCATTGCCGCCGGGTCCAACGATCCCTCTGAAGAGGAGGATATCTCGATGTTGGATTTGGCCAGACTACAGGTACATGTCTGGCACGGTAGGAAGCGATAAAGCAAATAGAAAAGGGATACTAGTGTGTCCGAACACTTATAATTTGACCAGGGGCTTGACCCTGGGCTCCCACTCCTCGCCGTTGTTGGTAGCTGCGGTGGAGTAGTATGTAAGGAAAGTTTTTCCCTTCTTGGACGTCTCGGCCTCCCCATGAGTGGAGGCCTTCCTCTTCTTCTGCCCAGTAGGGGGGGACGGATTTCCTTCTCCTCCTCCTCGTCGTCTTCTGTGGAGGAGTTCATCTCAGTGTCTTTGGACGTCATGTCCGAAGCACCCTTACGTCGGAGACCATCTCTGGTCCCTGTAGCCGTCTTCTTGGCCTTCTTCTCCGGCACCTCACAGGGCACTGGAAATAACATCCTCGTCAGGAGACGTGATTCTGGATCTTCATGTAGCGGAGCCGGACAGTTGATCTGCTCCACTATCGTTACCCAGGACTGAAAGATTGGCATGGAGGCTTAAATTCCTCCCGCGGACATGTTAGTAAAAAGGCATGTCTTGCAAATATGAAAACTTACCGGATTAGCTCGGCGTTTTGCGCTGAGCCCGTGATCTTCGATCGTGGGCGGTGGTACCTCACTGGCCTTGAAGATCACCTTCCAGATGTCTTCATGTGTCGTGCCGAAGAGCTCTAGCAGCGTCTCGTGTTCGGCCGGGTCAAACTCCCACAAACTAAAAATCCGTCTCTGGCACGGAAGAATCCGGTGGAAGAGCATGACTTGGATCACGTTGACGAGCTTGATTTTCTTGCTCACCATGTTTTGGACACATGTCTGGAGTCCAGTCAGTTCTTCCGCTGAGCCCCAGGCTAGGCCCTTCTCTTGCCAGGAGGTGAGCCGCACGGTGACGTCAGATCGGAATTCAGGGGTCGCCGTCCAGTTGGTGTCTCGCGGCTCGGTGATGTAGAACCACCCCGATTGCCACCCCTTCATGGTCTCCACAAAGGAGCCTTCAGGCAAGGTGACATTGGGCATCTTGCCCACCATGGAGCCTCCGCACTCCGCTTGTTGACCGCTCACCACTTTTGGGTTCACATTGAAAGTCTTCAACCATAGGCCAAAGTGAGGTGGGATGTGGAGAAAGGCCTCACACACGACAATAAATGCCGAGATGTTGAGGATGGAGTTGGGGGCTAAATCATGGAAATCTAGCCCGTAGTAGAAGATTAGTCCGCGGACGAACGGGTGGAGGGGGAATCCCAGCCCGCAGACGAAGTGGGAAAGGAATACTACCCTTTCCTGGGGCTCCGGGGTAGGGACGACCTGCCCCTTGGCTGAAAGCCGATGCGGGATGTCCTTGGACAAGTATCCGGCCTCCCGGAGCTTCTTGATGTCCTCATTCTTAACAGAGGAGGCCATCCACTTGCCTCCCACGCCGGACATGTTCGGAATGTTTTTTGCGGAGAAGGCGAAAGCTTGGGCGTCGAAGCTCGAGAATGGATGAGCAGAGGAAGGAGAAGGCATGGGTGAAAGAGGGAAATCCTTGTCCCTTTATAAAGGCAGTAAGATCATGTGCCTCCCCACATGCCCTGAAACTCGCTTATTCCCCAAGCGCCCTGCTAGTGGCATGGCTGGGTTACCCACGCCCGTATTGATGAGAATCCCATGATAAGGGGACACGATCTTTGCTTCGACAAGACGTGCCAATAAAACCGCCTCGCAAAACATGTAGTGGCAGGTTGATAAAATGGTTCGAATAATAACCGGGCTGCGGTGTGATGTCACGCTATGAAGAAACTGTCAGCAGATTAGATTCGTGAAATATTATACTCTCTATGGTGGTATGTGGAATTTGTTTTGCAGAGCCGGACACAATTCTTGTGTTCAAGATCTACTTTGGAGTATTCGGAGAAGGAACCCGCCTTGCAATGCCGAAGACAATCTGCGAGCCGGACTCAATCGTCATTGAAGCCTGGTTCAAGGGCTACTAAGGGAGTCCTAGATTAAGGGGTCCTCGGACAGCCGGACTATATACTTTAGCCAGACTATTGGACTATAAAGATAAAAGATAGAAGACTTCGTCCCATGTCCGGATAGGACTCTCCTTTGCATGGAAGGTAAGCTTGGCGATTCGGATATGTAGATTTCCTTCTCTGTAACTGACTGTGTGTAACCCTAGCACCCTCCGGTGTCTATATAAACCGGAGGGCTTTGTCCGTAGGACAACAACAATCATAATCATAGGCTAGCTTCTAGGCTTAGCCTCTACAATCTCGTGGTAGATCAACTCTTGTAATACTCATATCATCAAGATCAATCAAACAGGAAGTAGGGTATTACCTCCATAGAGAAGGCCCGAACCTGGGTAAACATCATGTCCCCCGCCTCCTGTTACCATTAGCCTTAGACGCACAGTTTGGGACCCCCTACCCGAGATCTGCCGGTTTTGACACCGATGGTGTGTTCGGGACACAAGAGACTCTTTGTTATTTGGTTGAGGGTTGTTCGAGAGATACCATCTTCATCCTACGCCTCCCACAGATTGATAAACCTTAGGTCATCCACTTGACGGAAATTTGCTACTGTCCTACAAACCTCTGCACTTGGAGGCCCAACAACGTCTACAAGAAGAAGGTTATGTAGTAGACATCAAGCTCTTTTCTGGCGCCATTGCCGGGAAGGTTAGTGCTTGAAGGTATATCTTTAGATCTTGCAATCGAATCTTTTAGTTTCTTGTTTTATCACTAGTTTAGTCTATAAAATAAAACTACAAAAAATGGAATTGAGGGTGCCTCATATGCTTCATATTTTTAATATGTTTCGTGAAAATGATGGAAAGGAAAATTGTGCTCAAGTGCTAGAAGAAGAATGCATTAAAATGTTTGGCACTAAATCTTTGAATGATAAGCATGATTGCAATGTTGTTAGTATGAATTCCTTGAATACCCATGATGTTAATGATATGCAAAGCCACAAGCGGGGATGCTATGTTTGATGAAGATGATATTTTTTCCCCAAGTTATGATGAGCAAATTTATTATGATGGAAGCATGCCTCCTATCTATGATGATTATTGTGATGACATGTATGCTATAAAGAATAATTATAACCATGAAACTTGTCATCTTGATCTTAATTTTCAATCTCATGATAGTTATTTTGTTGAGTTTGCTCCCACTATTCCGAATGTGAAGAACTTTGCTTATGTGGAGAGTAAAAATTCTATGCTTGTGGCTCATGAAAAGAATGCTTTATGTGATTGTTATATGATGCTACTGAAAACTATTATGACGCAGGAATATATGCTTGTAGGAGTTGCAATAATATCAAGTTCCCTCTCTATGTGCTTAAAGTTTAAAGTTATGCTTGTTTTGCCTTCCTATGCTAGTTGATTATTGTTCCCATAAGTTGTTTGCTCACAAAATCCCTATGCATAGGAAGTGGGTTAGACTTAAATGTGCTAGTCATATTGTTCATGATGCTCTCTTTGCGTTTCAATTCTTATCTTTTATGTGAGCATCATTGAAATCATCATGCCTAGCTAGAAAGGCATTAGAGAAAAGCGCTTGTTGGGAGACAACCCAACATTTACCCCTACTGTTTTTGTGTGTCCACATGATTAGTCTACTGTAGTAATCATTTTTTATAGCTTTTGTTTCAATATAGTGCCAAGTAGAACCTTTGGGAAGAGTTGGGTGAAAGTTAATGTGATCTTGTTGTAAAAAACAGAAACTTTGCGCTCACGAGAATAATTGTAATTTTTAACAGAAGAGTTCTTTTAAGTTGATTATTTTTGAAGAAGATTAATAGACAAATTACTAATGTTCAACAATTTATTTCAGAATTTTTGGAGTTACAGAAGTGTTCGAAAGTTACAGATTACTACAGACTGTTCTGTTTTTGACAGATTCTGTTTTCTATGTGTTGATTGCTTATTTTGATGAATCTATGAGTAGTATCGGAGGGTATGAACCATAGAAAAGTTGGAATGCAGTAGATATTACACCAATATGAATTTAGAATGAGTTCACAACAGTACCAAAAGTGGTGATTTATTTTCTTATACTAACGGAGCTTATGAGATTTTCTATTGAGTTTTGTGTTGTGAAGTTCTCAAGTTTTGGGTAAAGATTCGATGGGCTATGGAATAAGGAGTGGCAAGAGCCTAAGCTTGGGGATTCTCAAGGCACCCCAAGGTAATATTCAAGGACAAACAAGAGCCTAAGCTTGGGGATGCCCCGGAAGGCATCCCCTCTTCGTCTTCGTTCATTGGTAACTTTACTTGGAGCTATATTTTTTCACCACCTGATATGTGTTTTGCTTGGAGCGTCATTTTCTTTTATTTTATTTTTCTTGATGTTTGAATAAAGTACTTAAAATCTGAAATTATTAAATGTTAGAGAGTCTTCACATAGTTACATAATTATAAGACTACTTATTGAGCTTCACTTATATCTTTTGGAGTAGTTTGTCGTTTGCTCTAGTGCTTCACTTATATCTTTTAGAGCACGACGGTGGTTTTATTTTAAAGAAATAGACGAACTCTCATGATTCACTTATATTATTTTGAGAGTCTTTAAAACAACATGGATGCTTTGGTTATAAATTTAGTGCTAATATGATAGGCATCCAAGAGGGATATAATAAAAACTTTCATATAAAGTGCATTGAATACTATGAGAAGTTTGATTCCTTATGATTGTTTTGAGATATGAGGATGGTGATATTAGAGTCATGCTAGTGGAGTAATTGTGAATTTGAGAAGTACTTGTGTTGAGATTTGTGAGTCCCGTAGCATGCACGTATGGTAATAGTCGTGTAACAAATTTGAAGCATTAAGTATCTCTTTGATTGTCCTCCTTATGTGTGGAGGTCGGGATCGTGCGATGGTTAACTCCTACCAACCCTTCCCCTAGGAGCATGCGCATAGTGCTTGGTTTTGATGACTTATAGATTTTTGCAATAAGTATGTGATTTCTTTATGACTACTGTTGAGTCCGTGGATTACACGCACTCTCACCCTTCCACCATTGTTAGCCTCTCTTGTGTCGCACAACTTTCACCGATACCATACACCTGTTGGGGAACGTAGTAATTTCAAAAAACTTCCGAGGCACACGCAAGACCATGGTGATGCATAGCAACGAGCGGGGAGAGTGTGTCCACGTACCCTCGTAGACCGAAAGAGGAAGCATTAGAACAACGCGGTTGATGTAGTCGTACGTCTTCACGGCCCGCCCGATCAAGCACCGAAACTATAGCACCTCCGAGTTCTAGCACATGTTCAACTCGATGACGTCCCTCGTACTCCGATCCAGCCGAGTGTCGAGGGAGAGTTCCGTCAGCATGACGGCGTGGTGACGATCTTGATGTTCTACCGTCGCAGGGCTTCGCCTAAGCACCGCTACAATATTATCGAGGAGGACTATGGTGGAGGGGGGCACCGCACACGGCTAAGAGATCCAAGGATCAATTGTTGTTGTGCCTAGAGGTGCCCCCTGTCCCCGTATATAAAGGAGCCAGGGGGAGGGGGCCGGCCGGCCAGGAGGGGCGCGCCAGGAGGAGTCCTCCTCCCACCGGGAGTAGGACTTCCCCCCTTCCTTGTTGGAGTAGGAGAGAAGGAAAGAGGGGGAGAGGAGGAAGGAAAAGGGGGCTGCACCCCTTGTCCAATTCGGACCAGAGGGGGGCTATGCGCCTCCTTCCTTTCGGCCTCTCTCCTCTATTCTCGTATGGCCCAATAAGGCCCATATACTCCCCGGCGAATTCCCGTAACTCTCCGGTACTCCGAAAAATACCCGAATCACTCGGAACCTTTCTGAAGTCGGAATATAGTCGTCCAATATATCGATATTTACGTCTTGACCATTTCGAGACTCCTCGTCATGTCCCCGATCTCATCCAGGACTCCGAACTCCTTCGGTACATCAAAACTCATAAACTTATAATATAACTGTCATCGAAACCTTAAGCGTGCGGACCCTATGGGTTCGAGAACAATGTAGACATGACCGAGACACGTCTCCGGTCAATAACCAATAGCGGAATCTGGATGCTCATATTGGCTCCCACATATTCTACGAAGATCTTTATCGGTCAAACCGCATAACAACATACGTTGTTCCCTTTGTCATCGGTATGTTACTTGCCCGAGATTCGATCGTCGGTATCTCAATACCTAGTTCAATCTCATTACCGGCAAGTCTCTTTACTCATTCCGTAATACATCATCTCACAACTAACTCATTAGTTGCAATGCTTGCAAGGCTTAAGTGATGTGCATTACCGAGAGGGCCCAGAGATACCTCTCCGACAATCGGAGTGACAAATCCTAATCTCGAAATACGCCAACCCAACATGTACCTTTGGAGACACCTGTAGAGCTCCTTTATAATCACCCAGTTACGTTGTGACGTTTGGTAGCACACAAAGTGTTCCTCCGGTAAACAGGAGTTGCATAATCTCATAGTCATAGGAACATGTATAAGTCATGAAGAAAGCAATAGCAATATACTAAACGATCGTGTGCTAAGCTAACAGAATGGATCATGTCAATCATATCATTCTCCTAATGATGTGATCCTGTTATCAAATGACAACACATGTCTATGGTTAGGAAACATAACCATCTTTGATCAACAAGCTAGTCAAGTAGAGGCATACTAGTGACACTATGTTTGTCTATGTATTCACACATGTATTATGTTTCTGGTTAATACAATTCTAGCATGAATAATAAACATTTATCATGATATAAGGAAATAAATAATAACTTTATTATTGCCTCTAGGGCATATTTCCTTCAGTCTCCCACTTGCAATAGAGTCAATAATCTAGTTCACATTAGCATGTGATTCAACACCAATATTCACATATGTATGTGATTATACCCATAGTTCACATCGTCATAGCGATCAACACCCAAAGGGTTTACAAGAGTCAATAATCTAGTTCACATCGCTATGTGATTAACACCCAAAGAGTACAAAGGTATGATCATGTTTTGCTCGTGAGAGAAGTTAAGTCAATAGGTCTGTCATATATAGAGTCGTATGTATTTTGCAAATGTTCTATGTCTTCAATGCTCCGCACAGAGCTACTCTAGCTAATTGCTCCCACTTTCAATATGTATCCAGATTGAGACTTAGAGTCATCTGGATCGGTGTAAAATCTTGCATCAATGTAACTCTTTACGACGAACTCTTTTATCACCTCCATAATCGAGAAACATCTCCTTAGTCCTCACCAACTATATTCTTGACCGTTGTCCAGTGATCTACTCTTAGATCAAAATTGTACTCCTTTACCAAACTCAGAGCAAGGTATACAATAGGTCCGGTACACATCATAGCATACTTTATAGAACCTATGACTGATGCATAGGGAATGACTTCTCATTCTCTTTCTATTTTCTGCCATGGTCGGGTTTTGAGTCTTACTCAACTTCACACCTTTGCATCACAGGCAAGAACTCTTTCTTTGACTGTTCCGTTTTGAACTACTTCAAAATCTTGTCAAAGTATGTACTAATTGAAAAACTTATCAAGCGTCTTGATCTATCTCAATAGATCTTGATGCTCAATATGTAAGTAGCTTTACTGAGGTCTATCTTTGAAAAACTCCTTTATGCTTTCCAGAAAATTCTACATCATTTCCGATCAACAATATGTCATTCACATATACTTATCAAAAAGGTTGTAGTGCTCCCACTCACTTTCTTGTAAATACAGGCCTTTCCAAAAGTCTGTATAAAACCATATGCTTTGATCAACTCATCAAAGCGTATATTCCAACTCCGAGATGCTTGCACCAGTCCAGTGATGGATCACTGGAGCTTGCACATTTTGTTAGCACCTTTCATATCGACAAAACCTTCTGGTTGCATCATATACAACTCTTCTTCCAGAAATCCATTCAGGAATGCAGTTTTTGACATCCATTTGCCAGATTTCATAAAATGTGGCAATTGCTAACATGATTTGGACAAACTTAAGCATCGTTACAAGTGAGAAAAACTCATCGTATTCAACACCTTTGAACTTGTCGAAAACCTTTTACAACAAATCGAGCTTTGTAGATAGTAACACTACTATCAGTGTTCGTCTTCCTCTTTGAAGATCCATTTATTTAACATGGCTTGCTGATCATCGAGCAAGTCAACCAAAGTCCATACTTTGTTCTCATACATGGATCCTGTCTCAGATTTTATGGCCTCAAGCCATTTCGCGGAATCTGGGCTCATCATCGCTTCCTCATAGTTCGTAGGTTCATCATGGTCTAGTAACATGACTTCCAGAACAGGATTACTGTACCACTCTGGTGCGGATCTTACTCTGAAAGACCTACGAGGTTCGGTAGTAACTTGATCTGAAGTTTCATGATCATCATCATTAGCTTCCTCACTAATTGGTGTAGGAATCACTGGAACCGATTTCTGTGATTAACTACTTTCCAATTCGGGAGAAGGTACAATTACCTTATCAAGCTCTACGTTCCTCCCACTCACTTCTTTCGAGAGAAACTTATTCTCTGGAAAGGATCCATCTTAGCAATGAATAACTTACCTTCGGATCTGCGATAGAAGGTGTACCCAATAGTTACCTTTGGGTATTCTATGAAGACGCACTTCTCCGATTTGGGTTCGAGCTTATCAGGTTGAAACTTTTTCACATAAGCATCGCAACCCCAAACTTTAACAAATGACAACTTTGGTTTCTTGCCAAACCATAGTTCATAAGCCGTCGTCTCAACGGATTTTGATGGTGCCCTATTTAAAGTGAATGCAGCTGTCTCTAATGCATAACACCAAAATGATAGTGGTAAATCGGTAAGATACATCATAGATCGCACCATATCCAATAAAGTGTGTTTACGACGTTCAGACACACCATAACGCTGTGGTGTTCCATGTGGCGTGAGCTGTGAAACTATTCCACATTGTTTTAATTGAATACCAAACTCGTAACTCAAATATTCATCTCCACGATCAGATCGCAGAAACTTTATTTTCTTGTTACGATGATTCTCCACTTCACTCTGAAAATTTTGAACTTTTCAAATGTTTCAGACTTTGTGTTTCATTAAGTAGATATACCCATATCTTCTCAAATCGTTTGTGAAGGTCAGAAAATAACGATACCTGCCACGAGCATCAACACTCATTGGATCGCATACATCGGTATGTATTATTTCCAATAAACCAGTAGCTCGTTCCATTGTTCCGAAGAACAGAGTTTTAGTCATCTTGCCCAAAAGGCACGGTTCGCAAGCATCAAATGATTCATAACCAAGTGATTCCAAAAATCCATCTTTATGGAGTTTCTTCATGCGCTTTACACCGATATGACCCAAACGGCAGTGCCACAAATAAGTTGCACTATCATTATCAACTTTGCATCTTTTGGCATCAATATTATGAGTATGTGTATAACCATGATCAAGATTTAATAAACCATCAACATTGGGTGTATGACCATAGAAGGTTTTATTCATGTAAACAGAATAACAATTTATTCTCTATCTTAGATGAATAATTGAATCGCAATAAACATAATCAAATCATATTCATGCTCAACGCAAACGCCAAATAACATTTATTTAGGTTCTACACTAATCTCGAAAGTATAGAGAGTGTGCGATGATGATCATATCAATCTTGGAACTACTTCCAACACTCATCGTCACTTCACCCTCAACTAGTCTCTGTTTATTCTGTAACTCCTATTTCGAGTTACTAATTTTTAGCAACCGAACAAGTATCAAATACTCAGGGGCTACTATAAACACTAGTAAAGTACACATCAATAACATGTATATCAAATATACCCTTGTTCACTTTGCCATCCTTCTTATCCACCAAATATTCAAGGCATTTCCGCTTCTAGTGACCATTTCCTTTGCAGTATAATCACTCAGTTTCAGGCTTTGGTCCAGCTTTGGGCTTTTTCGCGGGAGTGACAACTTGCTTGCCATTCTACTTGAAGTTCCCTTTCTTTTCCTTGCCCTTTTCTTGAAACTAGTGGTCTTGTCAATCATCAACACTTGATGCTGTTTTCTTGATTTCTACCTTTGTCGATTTCAGCATCACGAAGAGCTCGGGAATCGTTTTCGTCATCCCTTGCATTATAGTTCATCACGAAGTTCCAGTAACTTGGTGATGGTGACTAGAGAACTCTGTCAATCACTATCTTATCTGGAAGATTAACTCCCACTTGATTCAAGCGATCGTTGTACTCAGACAATCTAAGTACTTGCTCACTAGTTGAGCAATTCTCCTCCATATTTTAGGCGAAGTATTTGTCAGAGGTCTCATACCTCTTGACACGGGCATGAGTCTGAAATACCAATTTCATCTCTTGAAACATCTTATATGTTCCATGATGTTAAAAAAACGTTTTTTAGTCCCGGTTCTAAGCCATAAAGCATGGTGCACAAAACTATCAAGTAGTCATCATATTGAGCTAGCCAAATGTTCATAACGTCTGCATCTGCTCCAGCAATAGGTCTGTCACCTAGCGGTGCATCAAGGACATAATTCTTCTTTGCAGCAATGAGGATAAACCTCAGATCACGGACCAAGTCCGCATCATTGCTACTAACATCTTTCAACTTAGTTTTCTCTAGGAACACATATAAAAACATAGGGAAGCAACAACGCGAGCTATTGATCCACAACATAATTTGCAAAATACTACCAGGACTAAGTTCATGATAAATTAAAGTTCAATTAATCATATTACTTAAGAACTCCCACTTATACATACATCTCTCTAGTCATCTAAGTGATCACGTGATCCAAATCAACTAAACCATGTCCGATCATCACGTGAGATGGAGTAGTTTTCAATGGTGAACATCACTATGTTGATCATATCTACTATATGATTCACGTTCGACCTTTCGATCTCCGTGTTCCGAGGCCATATCTGTATATGCTAGGCTCATCAAGTTTAACCTGAGTATTCCGGGTGTGCAACTGTTTTGCACCCGTTGTATTTGAACGTAGAGCCTATCACACCCGATCATCATGTGGTGTCTCAGCACGAAGAACTTTCGCAACGGTGCATACTCAGGGAGAACACTTCTTGATAATTAGTGGGAGATCATCTTAAAATGCTACCGCCGAACTAAGCAGAATAAGATGTATAACAGATAAACATCATATGCAATCAAAATATGTGACATGATATGGCCATGATCATCTTGCGCCTTTGATCTCCATCTCTATAGTACTGTCATGATCTCTATCATCACCGGCACGACACCATGATCTTCATCATCTTGATCTATATCAATGTGTCGTCACACGGTCGTCTCGCCAACTATTGCTCTTGCAACTATTGCTATCGCATAGCGATAAAGTAAAGCAATTATTTGGCACTTGCATCTTATGCAACAAAGAGACAACCATAGGGCTTCTGCCAGTTGCCGATAACTTCAACAAAACATGATCATCTCATACAACAACTTATACTTGATCACGTTTTGACCATATCACATCACAACATGCCCTACAAAAACAAGTTAGATGTCCTCTACTTTGTTGTTGCAAATTTTACGTGGCTGCTATGGGCTGAGAAGAACCGTTCTTACCTACACATCAAAACCACAACGATAGTTCGTCAAGTTAGTGTTGTTTTAACCTTCTCAAGGACCGGGCGTAGCCACACTCGGTTCAACTAAAGTTGGAGAAACTGACACCCATTAGCCACCTGTGTGCAAAGCACGTCGGTAGAACCAGTCTCGCGTAAGCGTACGCGTAATGTCGGTCCGGGCCGCTTCATCCAACAATACCGCCGAACCAAAGTATGACATGATGGTAAGCAGTATGACTTGTATCGCCCACAACTCACTTGTGTTCTACTCGTGCATATAACATCAACGCATAAAACCTGGCTCTGATACCACTGTTGGGGAACATAGTAATTTCAAAAAAATTCCTACGCACACGCAAGATCATGGTGATGCATAGCAACGAGCGGGGAGAGTGTGTCCATGTACCCTCGTAGACCGAAAGCGGAAGCGTTAGAACAACGCGGTTGATGTAGTCGTACGTCTTCACGGCCCGACCGATCAAGCACCGAAACTACGGCACCTCCGAGTTCTAGCACACGTTCAGCTCGATGACGTCCCTCGAACTCCGATCCAGCCGAGTGTCGAGGGAGAGTTCCGTCAACACAACGGCGTGGTGACGATCTTGATGTTCTACCATCGTAGGGCTTCGCCTAAGCACCGCTACAATATTATCAAGGAGGACTATGGTGGAGGGGGGCACCGCACACGGCTAAGAGATCCAAGGATAAATTGTTGTTGTGCCTAGAGGTGCCCCCTGCCCTCGTATATAAAGGAGCCAGGGGAGGGGGCCGGCCGGCCAGGAGGGGCGCGCCAGGAGGAGTCCTCCTCCCACCGGGAGTAGGACTTCCCCCCTTCCTTGTTGGAGTAGGAGAGAAGGAAAGAGGGGGAGAGGAGGAAGGAAAAGGGGGCTGCACCCCTTGTCCAATTCGGACCAGAGGGGGGCTATGCGCCTCCTTCCTTTCGGCCTCTCTCCTCTATTCCCGTATGGCCCAATAAGGCCCATATACTCCCCGGCGAATTCCCGTAACTCTCCGGTACTCCGAAAAATACCCGAATCACTCGGAACCTTTCTGAAGTCGGAATATAGTCGTCCGATATATCGATATTTACGTCTCGACCATTTCGAGACTCCTTGTCATGTCCCCGATCTCATCCAGGACTCCGAACTCCTTCGGTACATCAAAACTCATAAACTTATAATATAACTGTCATCGAAACCTTAAGCGTGCGGACCCTACGGGTTCGAGAACAATGTAGATATGACCGAGACACGTCTCCGGTCAATAACCAATAGCAGAATCTGGATGCTCATATTGGCTCCCACATATTCTAAGAAGATCTTTATCGGTCAAACCGCATAACAACATACGTTGTTCCCTTTGTCATCGGTATGTTACTTGCCCGAGATTCGATCGTCGGTATCTCAATACCTAGTTCAATCTCGTTACCCGCAAGTCTCTTTACTCATTCCATAATACATCATCTCACAACTAACTCATTACTTGTAATGCTTGCACGGCTTAAGTGATGTGCATTACCGAGAGGGCCCAGTGATACCTCTCAGACAATCGGAGTGACAAATCCTAATCTCGAAATACGCCAACCCAACATGTACCTTTGGAGACACCTGTAGAGCTCCTTTATAATCACCCAGTTACGTTCTGACGTTTGCTAGCACACAAAGTGTTCCTCCGGTAAACGGGAGTTGCATAATCTCATAGTCATAGGAACATGTATAAGTCATGAAGAAAGCAATAGCAATATACTAAATGATCGTGTGCTAAGCTAACGGAATGGGTCATGTCAATCATATCATTCTCCTAATGATGTGATCCTGTTAATCAAATGACAACACATGTCTATGGTTAGGAAACATAACCATCTTTGATCAACAAGCTAGTCAAGTAGAGGCATACTAGTGACACTATGTTTGTCTATGTATTCACACATGTATTATGTTTCCGGTTAATAAAATTCTAGCATGAATAATAAACATTTATCATGATATAAAGAAATAAATAATAACTTTATTATTGCCTCTAGGGCATATTTCCTTCAACACCCACCATTTACCTTCCTCAAAACAGCCACCATACCTACCTATTATGGCATTTCCATAGCCATTCCGAGATATATTGCCATGCAACTTTTCACCATTCCTTTTATTATGACACACTCCATCATTGTCATATTGCTTTGCATGATCATGTAGTTGACATCGTATTTGTGGCAAAGCCACCTTTCATAATTCTTTCATACATGTCACTCTTGATTTATTGCACATCCTGGTACACCGCTGGAGGCATTCACATAGAGTCATGTTTTTTTTTCTAAACATAGAGTTGTAATTCTTGAGTTGTAAGTAAATAAAAGTGTGATGATCTTCATTATTAGAGCATTGTACCAGTGAGGAAAGGATGATGGAGACTATGATTCCCCCACAAGTCAGGATGAGACTCCAGACGAAAAAAAAGAGAAGGCCAAAAAATGAGAAGGCCCAAAAAACAAAAAAAATGAGAGAAAAAGAGAGAAGGGCAATGCTACTATCCTTTTACCACACTTGTGCTTAAAAGTACCACCATGATCTTCATGATAGAGAGTCGCCTATGTTGTCACTTTCATATACTAGTGGGAATTTTTCATTATAGAACTTGGCTTGTATATTCCAAGGATGGGCTTTCTCAAATGCCCTAGGTCTTCATGAGCAAGCAAGTTGGATGCACACCCACTTAGTTTCTTTTTGAGCTTTCATACACTTATAGCTCTAGTGCATCCGTTGCATGTCAATCCCTACTCACTCACATTGATATCTATTGATGGGCATCTCCATAGCCCGTTGATACGCCTTGTTGATGTGAGACTATATCCCTCTTTTTGTCTTCTCCACAACCACCATTCTATTCCACCCATAGTGTTATATCCATGGCTCACGCTCATGTATTGCGTGAAAGTTGAAAAAGTTTGAGAATACTAAAGTATGAAACAATTGTTTGGCTGAAACCGGGGTTGTGCATGATTTGAATATTTTGTGTGACAAAGATGGAGCATAGCCAAACTATATGATTTTGTAGGGATGAATTTCTTTGGCCATTTTATTTTGAGAAGACATAATTGCTTTGTTAGTATGCTTGAAGTATTATTATTTTTATGTCAATTAAAACTTTTGTTTTAAATCTTATGGATCTGAATATTCTTGCCACAATAGAGAAGATTACATTGATAAATGTGTTAGGTAGCATTCCACGTCAAAAATTCTGTTTTTATCATTTACCTACTCGAGGACGAGCAAAATTAAGCTTGGGGATGCTGACACGTCTCCAACTTATCTATAATTTTTTATGTATTCATGCCTTTATAATATTTCCACATGATTTTGGTATGATTTGATTAGAACTAACCCGGACTGACACTATTTTCAGCAGAACTACCGTGGTGTTGTTTTTGTGCATAAATAAAAGTTCTCGGAATGCGCTGAAAATCAATGGAGATTTTTTTAGGAAAATATAAAAAATACTGGAATGATAAGTTATTGGAGGGGAGTCCCGTGGGGCCCACGAGGGTGGAGGGCGAGCCCACCCCCCGGGGCGCGCCCCTGTGCCTCGTGGACTCCCCGTGGCTCCCCCTTACTTGTTCTCGACGCCAAACCCTCCTATAAATACAGAAACCTCCAGAAAATAACCTAGATCGGGAGTTCCGCCGCCGCAAGCCTCTGTAGCCACCAAAAACCTCTCGAGAGCCTGTTCCGGCACCCCAACAGAGGGGGAATCCATCACCGGTGGCCATCTTCATCATCCCGGTGCTCTCCATGATAAGGAGGGAGTAGTTCACCATCGGGGCTGAGGGTATGTTCCAGTAGCTATGTGTTTGATCTCTCTCTCTTTCTCTCTCTCTCTCTCTCTCTCTCTCTCTCCCTCTCTCGTGTTCTTGATTTGGCACGATCTTGATGTACCGTGAGCTTTGCTACTATAGTTGGATCTTATGATGTTTCACCCCCTGTACTCTCTTGTAATGGATTGAGTTTTCCCTTTGAAGTTATCTTATTGGATTGAGTCTTTAAGGATTTGAGAACACTTGATGTATGTCTTGCATGTGCTTATCTGTGGTGACAATGGGATGTCACGTGATCTACTAGATATATGTTTTGGTGACCAACTTGCGAGTTCAGTGACCTTGTGAACTTATGCATAGGGGTTGGCACATGTTTTCGTGTTGACTCTCCGGTAGAAACTTTGGGGCGCTCTTTGAAGTTCTTTGTGTTGGTTGAATAGATGAATCTGAGATTGTGTGATGCATATCATATAATCATACCCGCGGATACTTGTGGTGACATTGGAGTATCTAGGTGACATTAGGGTTTTGATTGATTTATGTCTTAAGGTGTTATTTTACTACGAACTCTAGGGCTGTTTGTGACACTTATAGGAATAGCCCAACGGATTGGTCGGAAAGAATAACTTTGAGGTGGTTTTGTACCCTACCATAATCTCTTTGTTTGTTCTTCGCTATTAGTGACTTTGGAGTGACTCTTTGTTACATGTTGAGGGATAGGTATATGACCCAATTATGTTATTATTGTTGAGAGAACTTGCACTTGTGAAAGTATGAACCCTAGGCATTGTTTCTTACCATTGCAATACCGTTTACGCTCACTTTTATTAGTTACCTTGCTGTTTTTACATTTTCAGATTACAAAAACCTATATCTACCATCCATATTGCACTTGTATCACCATCTCTTCGCCGAACTAGTGCACCTATACAATTTACCATTGTATTGATGTGTTGGGGACACAAGAGACTCTTTGTTATTTGGTTGCAGGGTTGTTTGAGAGAGACCATCTTCATCCTACGCCTCCCACAGATTGATAAACCTTAGGTCTTCCACTTGAGGGAAATTTGCTACTGCCTTACAAACCTCTACACTTGGAAGCCCAACGACGTCTACAAGAAGAAAGTTGTGTAGTAGACATCAACGACACACTCTTTCCTTTTCCTGTTAAACCCTTCCCTCCTACTTGTTTTCCCGTCCTAGCGGGATATTTCTTGCTGGGGCCTTCTCCCGTAAAACTAGATGTTGCCCACCTAACCTTCTCATGGCGTCCTCTCTCCTTCATACCGTACTTCCGCATAGAACGCCAAGGAGAACTTCCCCACCAATTGTCCGCTCTCCTCCCTGAACCCCTTCCTCCCAATAATAACAGAGATGTCCACAAGGAGCTCATCTTAACAGAACGAGAGTAGATCGACGAGAATACTTGGTCCACATAGACTCATATATACGCTATGCGTCCAGGCTCACAGACGTCTCCATGGCCAGCAATGGTGTTGAGCGGTCTAGTTTGACGTAGTCCGTCCAAGTGGATATCTTGCGCACCGTGGCAGACGTCTCAGATGTCCCAGCGTGTCGTGACGGGCGGGCGGATGTTGCGGGGTCCAAGAATTTCGCTTTTCGCACACGTGTGCATGCATGCACGACCGGGCACACCGTTGACAATTGAGCGTGTTTGACATCGGAGACAAAAATGTTGTGCCCAAATGCCTCCTCCCTCTTGCACCAAGTTGCAACCAATTGTTCTCTACTCCTAGATATACACGAATTTATTAAGCTCAATATATGAGCACCTTATATGTTCTTGAGTGGTTCCACAATATATGGCCATTATTTCATTTTGCCAAAGAATGCAGAAAGATGCTTGAAGAACACACATGGTTTCGTTTGTTACGGCTGAAATACTCATCTCAAATATAAGTATGCTTTCGCTATTTATCAGGTGATTGATAAATATAGTATGTCTATCGTACATACTTTCAGTAAATAATGCATGCACCAAACACCCCACAGTTTTGCAAATACTGTAAAATACTATGGTATTCACAAACTATGGTATTGTACAACTACAAGGTTTTCCCGGAACGCGCATGAGAATTGCATGTCGATTCATTAAGAGAGAAAGAGTTGAAACAGTACAACGGCGCGCCCGAGACCTATGAGGTCCTCAGGCACCACACAGCACCGGTTACATTGCAAGCTCACTACTCCCACCACCATACATCTACAGGTTTAAAAACCTCAGTTTTTGAATACTATGGGTCTAAATATACTTTGCACTCAAACAGAGTTATTTATGGTTTAACTATTTTTTTCAGAAAGTCAACTTTTGAGAACATTGCCTTATCTATCACTATTAATGTAGATTCGCTCTTAATCCTTTTTGCTGAGGGTTATACAGACCAGAAAATAATGCTGAGAACTAAAAGAAGTGCAACGCTCACGCTCTATTAATATTCTGAGAAATAACATTCAACAATACCAAAATGCTCACTAAACCTTGTATTTGATAATCGCATCATGTAAATAATCTAATGGAGAACAAATTTTCCATGTGGACTTACAGATCGCAAATCTCAGCCAGGTATTTTTGGATGAACTGAAGAATGCATATTCTCTCTTTCTTGGAAGTGTGAAGTTCACCAGCCAAAGCATCAGTTGGTGTAGGTCTATAGGATCTCCGCCATTAGTTTACCATTAGAAAATTGAGTTACTAAAGTAAGGAAGATGTCCAAAGAGATAATCCGTGGCATGATATCCATTAGAAGATCCTCATCACTGATGCAGTACTCAACCTACAATTTTTGGAACATATAAACGCAACATCAAACTGCTACTTGGCACCAAATAAAGAGTTTAGGTTAGGGTGTTATACTGCAACTAAGTAGTATAGTCTGAATTATTAGTTGTCAAACTAAATATGAGCATTTGAAATCCGAAGGACCAAATTTCTATTGATCCAATTACCAACATGTTCATTGGTTTGTTTTATAAAATCAGCATATTGTAACTGTAGAAAGGAGGTGACAGAACACTAAAGGAAGCCCATGTTCGGCTAGATTTATAATGTACTAGTTGACCCGTTGCCCATGTTCGGCTAGATTTATAATGTACTAGTTGACCCGTTGCGCCAAATGGCGCAGAGACCTGTTGAAGACATGTTGTCGATGAAAATAGTTTCATGCTGCAAGAACCTTCAACTAAATAATGCTATTTTTTAAACATGTTTATTACGTTGTTAAATAATAGTATGGGAAAAGGAAAACTTTGCATAATATGAATATGCTCAGTTTGAAAATATGGGCACTATGATGAGAGAGTAAAGTTGGCATGGTTGTATTTTTTAGCAAGTTTGGAAACATGGTTATCATGATGAGAAACCTGGCCATGCATATTTTTCCTGCAAAAAAGAGGGAAAAAGATAAGAAACCTAAAAAAAACATGTCTTTGTTGTGCATATACAGAGATATAGGGATCGGGAGGTATTAGGATAGCCCATATGTTATTTAGCCCAACTTACGTAGAGCAATGTTTGTGGCCCGTGAGGAGCTGAATAAGAAGCGGCGGGGGCGGAGCAAGCAAAGACTGTCTATCCCCTTCCTTTCTTTCTCGGTTCGTCGGCTGGGTAACAAATAGCACAGAGACCCACTAAATCCATATTCAGCATGAAAAGAAATTCAATGTTTTAGTTGTTTTAGTAGCGGGCAAGCATATATGATAATAAATTTAAACCCCTTTAATAAGAAAATAGAAACTTTTCATCTACAATGAGATATACCTACACATTTTAATTTGGTAGTAGAGTCCCATTTCAAGACCATGTCATGTTGAAAAAATGTGTATTTTTTAGTAATCTCCCGTTGCGCCAAATTGCAAACATACCCACACCATACGTGCTTTGAAAATATTCCATTTATCAGTATCGAGCAAGCACATATGGTTACTATTCTAACCACTATATAAACAAAATGAACGGGGGCTTGTATAAGGGGTAACCAAAGTTCAAAAGAAAAAAGTGTTGTATGTGTTATTTTTCCGATGATTTGGGTCTTGGAACACCTGAAATAGGCAAGCACGGTATTGCAAGTAAGAAAATGTGAAACATTTCTAATAACTTGCCTCATACACATGATAGTTTTAGGTCATACAAGCAGTGGGGAAAAGAAAAGCAGTCTATATGTGATGAAGCAAGCCTAAGTCAAATAGGTAATGCCCATACAACCAAGTTCATTACAATGGATGGATTTCAGTCCTAAAACTGGAAAGTAAATATGCATAACAGAAGTGAATTGTAGAACGTGGTTTATACAACTTCATGAATATACTTAATATCCTGGCAGCACCATATCCATACTACTTGAGGAAGTAAATAATCAAATGACAATCACACGGGAGTTGTCGTTTCCACTTTACAATCCGAACAAAACTATATAGCTGATCTCCAGGTAATTACATGACACGACAATGGCTTCGACAAATATCCATCTTTTATTGATTACAGTCAATAATGAGAAGTGATGGTAGCTCACTCTATAACATCGTCCACACCAGGAAAATATGGTAAAGTAGTCAGATCCCACAACAAATATGATATGAAAATCTTGGAAAGAGAACTATCTAGAGAACAAACTTACCTGTAAAGATGTGTTGTGGCCTGTGAAAATGGAATAGTGTTATGTCACACTATTTGGCTATTGCTAGAAAAGCAACTGCAACAATAAAAAGAAAAACTAAAAAATTGTGCTTATGCGCAGTATAATGCCTGGTCATCAATATTTTGCACCAAATCTCAGCAAATGCTCTAAATACATATATCAGGAACTTTTTCTAATACTCTAGTAACATAATCTAAATTAGCTGATGTGGAATCCTTCATAACTAATCGGCCGACATAAAGCCGGTGAAATCAATAACATAACAGAACAATAATTAAATGCTTAGTCATTTGATTAGTATGCCACACTACATACCGGTGACAATCACCATATTTTATTTACATATCTAAAGCCATCGGCACCTGACATTATCAAACTATAATAATCAGTATGCCACACTACACATTTATTTAACTTGCAATAAAACTTCAACAAACATATCAACTAATGGTAACTGGTGTATGCCATGCAGAGAAAATTGCACTCTGGCAGAGCAACGACATGCTAGAAGCTGACAAAAGTATTACAGATTGACAATAAATAATAGATAGCTCCATCAGTACCCATCGTTGTTGGGACTATCAAATTAAAATTCCATATCTATCAGAAAACTGACAAAGCTTGAAGGCCTCATAAATACGAAGAAACAGCATGTGCAGAGGGGCCATACATACTGATTAAGAAAACTCACTTTTTAGCAACCAGACTCCCTTCATTCAACAAAGGAGAGGTGGGGGCATGGTCATGGGATTTGGGCTCAGGAGCAGTAGGGCTGAAAATAGAGAAACCATACACATCATAACGATGATGTACTTCGACAGCCATGCACATGACGGATAGTGTAAAGCTATCTGATGGAGTCATGTATCTAGGGTAGGGTCACAGACCTGATCTAAATACCCTGCCCAAAGACACCCTTAGAAGAGGTCACCTTCCAGTCGACCAACGAGGGACTCACTCGACTGACTTGAAGGACTCGACCACGAAGACTCACTCGACTACCAGGAGGTCAAAAGACACTCTGCACTGCAACGGCTTGTAGTTAAGTAGACTTTATGATAGTTAAGACACTTTATGTGGGACGTTACCAGTAACGCCTCGGACTTAATGTCCCTTAAACCCTTCATTACGTGGGATGGCTGGGGTCCTGGCGCACTCTATATAAGCCACCCCCCTCCACAGGCAGAAGGGTTCGGCACCCTGTAACTCATATACATACAATCCACTCGACCGCCTCCGGGCTCCGAGACGTAGGGCTTTTACTTCCTCCGAGAAGGGCCTGAACTCGTACATCCCTTGTGTTTACAACCTCTCTATAGCTAGGATCTTGCCTCTCTATACCTACCCCCCACTCTACTGTCAGACCTAGAACCACGACAGTTGGCGCCCACCGTGGGGCAGGTGTTTTTAGCAATTTTGTGGAGAAGTTGCGATTCTTCCGAGTACTTGCATCATGGTGGCTGCTGGCGTTTTGGTTGAGGGTCGAGAGATCCGTCTCGGCGCTCTCACCTTCATCGCCGACGACTCCGCCTGGCTCCAGGAGGCTCCACTCGACGTTGATGCGCTCCCCGTCCGCGGTGCGACGCATTTTCGCGCATGTGTCCGCGGTGTTCTGCTGCGGCAACCGTCGACCCCGTATCGGTTGACATCCCCATCAACCACCCTCCCGGTCTCCCGCCAGCGCAAGCGCTCGGGCCGGTCGAGGATTCAGCGGTGGGTGAGGCACGCGGTGGCTCGCCAGACGGCCACCACCCAAGTTGCGGCAATCGAGCTCGACGAATCTCTCTACGGCCTGTTCGATCTGTCGACTGGCTTCGTAGAGACCGCATCCGAGTGCGATAGCAGTGATCCAGCGGCGGAAATCATGATGGTCGACGAGCCCCGCAGTCCCCCTGGCTTCGCTCGTGATGGTGGAGCAGGCGACGAAGGCGACCCCGCACGAGACCACGAAGAGTACCAGCCCGAGCCACTCGACTCTCTGCAAAGAGAAGAACTTCGCCACAGGAACGTGGATGTCCTGCGTACTCCCATCGCAGAAGAAACCCCCGAGGCTCACGCCTTGGAGGAGGCACGTTTGGCCAATTTGGCCGAACGCACTCGACTGGAGAATCTTCAGCGAGCACTCGACAAGCGCGCGCGGCAACGAGTTCCCGACACCAGCCGCCGTCAACTCTTCCCGCCGACTCAGGTATATCGAACCCCAATCCAGAATTTGGCAACTGCGACCCGTATAGCAGAGTCCATCCAGCCCTCTCAGTCGGAAGCTGGCAGAGGCTTGATGCAGATCAGGGATCTGCTCCGGGCAGCAGGAGATCAGAATTCGGCCGTGTCGCAGTCGCACAACAGAATTCACAGTCGATCCGTCGCTGCGAATATGGTTCAGTCGGCTCACAGTCCCAGATCGCCTCCACGGCGTGAAGGGCGCGAGAATCGGCGAGACCAATATGGTGACCGACTCGACCGAGATGATAGGCGTCGAGTGCCCAATTCCCCTCTGAGGGGTGGGTCTTACGCTCCTCGGCAGCAAGATGACAGACGTCAGCTCAGTACGGGGCGAAGAGTTCCAGTCGACCCCAGAGAACCAGGCTTCGACGCGCGATCCATTATCGTGCAAGGTTTGGTCGACCGGAACAGAGCCCATCGAGGTGGACTCGACAGAGATGCGCCCACAAGCAGTCGAGTGCATGTTTCTGGTCCTGAATGTTTCAGCAGAGCTATCAGAGCCGCAGTTATCCCTCCCAATTTCAGGTTGGCAACAGGAGTCAGCAAGTTCACTGGTGAGTCTAAGCCTGAAACTTGGCTTGAGGACTACCGAGTGGCGGTTCAGATTGGTGGTGGGAACGACGAGGTGGCCATGAAGCATTTGCCCCTCATGCTGGAAGGTTCTGCCAGGGCATGGTTGACTCAATTACCTCCTAGCAGCATTTACACTTGGGAAGATCTGTCACGAGTGTTCATCAGAACATTTGAAGGAACTTGCAAGCGACCGGCTGGACTGACGGAGTTGCAAGTCTGCGTGCAGAAGACCAATGAGACTCTCAGAGAGTATATTCAGAGATGGATCACTTTGCACCATACTATGGAGAATGTGTCTGGTCATCAGGCAGTCTGCGCCTTTAAAGATGGCGTCAAGAACAGAGAATTGAGTTTGAAGTTTGGTCGAACCGGTGACATGACCTTGAGTCGGATGATGGAGATTGCTACCAAGTACGCCAACGGCAAAGAAGAAGACCGACTCCGAAGCGGCAAACACAAGCCGAGTCAGTCAGAAAAGGGAAACACCAGTCGGAAACAGAAGCGGAAGGCTGAACCGGCAGCTCCTGGAGAGGCTCTGGCCGTGACTCAGGGAAAGTTTAAAGGGAAACCAAAAGGATCCTGGAACCCTAAGAAGGTAAAGGATAAAGAAGGGAACGACGTGATGGATATGCCGTGTCACATCCACACGAAGAAAGACGAAGAGGGGAATATCATCTAGCCGAAGCACACCACTCGCCAATGTCGACTCCTGATCCAGCAGTTTCCGGGAAAACAGTCTAATAACAAGGAGAAGGAGTCGGACAAGGCCGAAGACAAGGAGGACAGTGAGGAAGGATATCCGCATATCAATTCTACTCTGATGATCTTTGCAGATGTGGAGAGCAAGAGTCGATTGAAAGTTATTAACCGTGAGGTAAACATGGTTGCCCCAGCAAAAGCAAATTATCTGAAATGGTCCCAAACACCCATCACCTTCGACCAATCTGATCACCCGACTCATATTGCCACCCCTGGGAGGCAAGCTTTGGTGGTCGATCCAGTTGTTGAAGGCACTCGACTGACGAAAGTGCTTATGGACGGTGGTAGTGGGCTGAATTTACTGTATGCAGACACACTGAAAGGAATAGGTATTCCGATGTCCCGACTGAGCACCAGTAACATGAGCTTTCATGGAGTTATACCAGGAAAGAAAGCCGAGTCACTCGGCCAAATAGCTCTGGACGTGGTGTTTGGCGATTCGAAACATTTTCGCAAAGAGAAGTTGACGTTCGAGGTCGTGGATTTTCAGAGTGCATATCATGCCATTTTGGGGAGACCAGCTTATGCACGGTTCATGGCTCGACAATGTTACGTGTACCTCAAATTGAAGATGCCCGGCCCCAAAGGAGTGATCACTGTCACCGGTGATCGGAAAAAGGCAGAAGAGTGCTTCCAGAAAGGCTCAAAGATTGCTGATTCCCAGGTGACAGCGATCGAGTTCGAAGAATACAAGCAAAACGCAGATCCGAGTGACTTGCTGCGATCCAAGAAACCCGCCACAGAGTCTGCATTTCAATCGTCCGGTGAGACAAAGCCTGTTCACATTCACCCGACCGACCCAGATGCAGCTCCGACCCACATCTCCACAACACACGACCCGAAATAGGAAGAAGCGCTCATCCAGTTCCTCCGTGAGAACTGGGACATTTTTGCATTGAAGCCCGCTGACATGCCAGGTGTTCCCAGGGGACTGGCTGAGCATTGCCTAAGAGTCGACTCATCTGCAAAACCAGTCAAAGAGCATCTTCGGCGGTCCGCCGTCCAGAAGAGAAAAGCCATTGGTGAGGAAGTGGCTCGACTGTTGGCGGCAGGATTTATCCGAGAGATATACCACTCCGAGTGGCTTGCTAATGTCGTCATGGTTCCTAAGAAGGACAAATCACTCCGAATGTGCATTGATTTCAAGCACATCAACCGGGCCTGCCCAAAAGATCATTTTCCTCTCCCTCGCATAGATCAAATTGTTGACTCGACCGCGGGATGCGAGAGACTGTCTTTTCTAGACGCCTACTCCGGGTACCACCAGATCCGTCTGTATGGACCCGACGAGGTAAAAACAGCTTTCATCACTCCATTCGGGTGCTTCTGCTATATCATCATGCCATTCGGCCTCAAGAATGCCGGAGGCACATTTATGCGAATGATTCAGAAGTGTCTACTCACTCAAATCACTCGGAATGTGGAAGCGTACATGGATGATATCGTCGTCAAGTCACGAAAAGATTCCGACCTGCTCGCTGACCTCGCCGAAACATTTGCCAACCTCCGAAGGTATGATATCAAGCTCAATCCATCAAAGTGCACATTTGGAGTTCCGGGTGGCAAGTTACTCGGTTTTCTCATTTCCGAACGAGGAATCGACGCTAATCCAAAGAAGATCGGCACTATTCTCCGAATGAAACGCCCTGTGCGAGTGCACGATGTCCAGAAGCTTACTGGATGCTTGGCCGCATTAAGTCGATTCATCTCACGACTCGGTGAAAAGGCATTGCCTCTTTACCGACTGATGAAAAAGGCAGACAAGTTCGAGTGGACTCCAGAAGCTGATGCAGCGTTTGCCGAGCTAAAAGCTCTGCTCTCCACCCAGCCGGTGCTTGCTGCTCCAATCAGCAAAGAGCCTCTGTTGCTCTATATCGCAGCCACAGGACAAGTCGTCAGTACTGTGCTTACGGTCGAGCGGGAAGAAGAAGGAAAAGCTCTCAAAGTTCAGCGCCCAGTGTATTATTTGTCTGAAGTCTTGACTCCATCCAAGCAGAGATATCCTCATTATCAGAAGCTTGTGTATGGAATATACATGACCACAAAGAAGGTTGCTCATTATTTCTCTGATCACTCCATCACAGTCGTCAGCGACGCTCCACTATCAGAGATTTTGCACAACAGAGACGCAACTGGTCGAGTGGCTAAATGGGCGATTGAACTTCTTCCCCTTGATATCAAGTTTGAGGCAAAGAAAGCCATTAAGTCTCAGGCAATAGCAGATTTCCTCGCCGAGTGGATTGAACAGCAGCAGCCGACTGAAGTTCACTCGGAGCATTGGACCATGTTCTTTGATGGCTCTAAGATGTTGAATGGTTCCGGTGCTGGGGTTGTCCTGGTTTCCCCCAGAGGAGATAAGCTCAGATATGTGCTCCATATTCACTTTGATTCCTCCAACAATGAGGCAGAATATGAGGCCCTCTTATATGGGTTGCGCATGGCCATTTCACTCGACGTCCGTCGCTTGATGGTCTATGGCGACTCGGATTTAGTGGTCAAACAAGTGATGAAGGAGTGGGATGTGAGAAGCCCAGCCATGACTGGATACTGCAGTGCAGTGAGGAAGCTGGAAAAAAAGTCCGAGGGGTTGGAGCTCCATCATATACCCCGACTGAAAAATCAAGCAGCTGATGATCTAGCAAAGATAGGTTCCAAGAGAGAAGCCATTCCGAGTGGTGTGTTCTTGGAGCATATACACACTCCGTCAGTCAAAGAAGATCCTTTCACCGAAGAAGCTCCACAGCCCAAGAGTGCCACAGATCCGACTGAGGTTGAAGTCCCAGCAGTAGTCGACTTGGTTATGAAGATCTTGGTGGTCATTCCCGATTGGACAGTTCCATATATCGCATATATCCTGAGAAAAGAGCTCCCAGAGGATGAGGAAGAGGCTCGACAGATCGTCCGTCGATCTAAGGCCTTTACCGTAATCAAAGGACAGTTATACAGAGAAAGCGCGACTGGAGTTGGTCAGAAGTGCATAACGCCAGAAGAAGGTCGAATCATCCTTAATGATATTCACTCAGGGACCTGCGGTCATCACGCGTCCTCTCGGACTATCATGGCCAAAGCATACCGAGCCGGATTTTACTGGCCAAAGGCGAATGAGATGGCAAAGGAGATAGTAGATAAGTGCGAGGGATGTCAGTTTTACTCGAATATGTCGCACAAGCCTGCATCAGCCCTGAAGACCATTCCACTCGTCTGGCCTTTCGCAGTATGGGGGTTGGACATGGTCGGTCCTTTGAGAACAGGGCGAAGTGGCTTCACGCATGTGCTGGTGGCAGTCGACAAGTTCACCAAGTGGATTGAGTCTAAACCAATCAAGAACCTTGACGCCGGTACTGCTGTTAGCTTCATCAGGGAACTAATATTCAGATATGGAGTCCCTCACAGCATCATTACGGATAATGGGTCGAACTTTGACTCGGAGGAATTCAGAGATTTCTGTAACTCTCAAGGCACACGAGTCGACTACGCTTCAGTCGCCCATCCGCAGTCGAATGGACAAGCGGAGCGAGCCAATGGCCTGATTCTCAAGGGATTGAAACCCCGACTGATGCGTGATCTCAAGCATGCAGCTGGAGCTTGGATCGACGAACTTCCCTCAGTGCTTTGGGGACTGCGGACCACACCTAATCGGTCGACCGGAAGAACTCCATTCTTCTTGGTCTACGGAGCTGAAGCAGTCTTGCCGAGTGATCTTCTCCACAATGCTCCTCGAGTTGAAATCTACAACGAAGCAGAAGCTGAACAAGCGCGGCAGGACGCAGTCGACCTTTTAGAGGAAGAAAGGGAGATGGCTCTGATCCGGTCGACCATCTATCAACAAGATTTGCGTCGTTTCCACGCCAAAAATGTGAGAGGTCGAGCCTTTCAAGAAGAAGATTTAGTTCTCCGAGTGGATCAGAAGAAACAACACAAGCTTGCTCCTTCTTGGGAAGGACCCTTCATCGTCACCAAAGTTCTTCACAACGGGGCGTACCGTCTTTACAACGTCGAGCATAATATCGACGAGCCCCGAGCTTGGAACGCGGAACTACTCCGCCCATTTTACACTTAAGTTTTATCACTCGGATGAGTTGCAATAAAGTACTTCTGTAGTTCATGGACCTCAAAATAATAGTGTCATAGTTCCTCCATAATTTTTGTCACTTTTTATTTTGTCCAATAAAATCCACCCTCAGTGGGTGACTTAGCCGCGAATCCGTTCTGCCTAAGTTTGTAAAAAATCCTACCGAGTGGTGAGCCAGACTCCCACTCGGAGGCTTAGCTGCGAATCCGTTTCGCCTAAGTTATAAAAAATCCTACCGAGTGGTGAGCCAGACTCCCACTCGAAGGCTTAGCTGCGAATCCATTTCGCCTAAGTTATCAAAAATCCTACCGAGTGGTAAGCCAGACTTCCACTCGGAGGCTTAGCTACAGTCCAAGTACTCGCCTAAGTTACCGAAATCCTACCGAGTGAAGAGCAAACCTCTCACTCGGAGGCTTAGCTGCAGTCCAAGTACTCGCCTAAGTTATGAAAATCCTACCGAGTGGTAAGCCAAACTTCCACTCGGAGGCTTAGCTGCAGTCCAAGTACTCGCCTAAGTTATGAAAATCTTACAATGGTAAGCCAGACTTCCACTCGGAGGCTTAGCTGCAGTCCAAGTACTCACCTAAGTTATCAAAATCCCACCAAGTGAAGAGCAAACCTCTCACTCGGGGGCTTAGCTGCAGTCCAAGTACTCGCCTAAGTTATCAAAATCCCACCGAGTGAAGAGCAAACCTCTCACTCGGGGGCTTAGCTGCAGCCCAGTGCTCGCCTAAGATATAAAAATCCTACCGAGTGAAGAGCAAACCTCTCACTCAGGGGCTTAGCTGCAGCCCTCTGCTCGCCTAAGTTATCAAAATCCTACCGAGTAAAGAGCAAACCTCTCACTCGGGGGCTTAGCTGCAGCCCAGTGCTCGCCTAAGTGGACTAAGGAATAAGTCGACTACAGTAAGCGTCTTGCTTTGGGCTTGCAAAGACATTTTCGAGCCAAAAGCAATCTTATTCAAACACCAAGTTCAAGTTGGGATCGATACCAAAAGGAACCGAAAGTGCTCAGGCACTAGACCTGTTAAAGTTTATCGGTTACACCTCCACTCGGCATACCGAGGCAAATTTAAAGCGTCGAGCTTAGAAGAAGTTTTTTACCCCTCCTGTGGAGGGCTGGAAGGTGCAACAAACTCATCAAGATCAATTCCATCCGCGATCCGAGTGGCAGCTGCAAGGAAAGTTTCCATAAAGGACCTGAAGTCGTGTTTCTTGGTGTTGGCCACCCGGAGGGCCGCCAGCTTTTCTTCTCGCGCATCTTTGCAGTGAACTCGGGCCAGACACAGAGCAACATCTGCACCGCACCGAGCCGAGGACTTTTTCCACTCCTGCACTCGACCAGGGATCGTGTTCAAGCGAGCCATCAGCGACTCGAGGTCATTCTGAAGTGTCTCCCCGGGCCAGAGCGTCGAGTCGATGCGAGATGTGGCGACCTTCAGCCTTGCAAGATAGTCCACGACAGCTGCAACACGGGACTCCAGTCAGAAAACATTCATGGCAACTTCGTCGTTCACCGGAGAATTGACGGGGTCGAGGTTTGGTTCCAGCCGGCTAGTTTCTTCTTCAAAGTTTTGACAAAATTCTACAAGGACGATCACCGAGTCAAGGCGATGGTCGAATGGAAAAACCACGATTGAAAATGAATACCGAGCATAGAGGTTTACCTTCAAGCATAAGGAACAGCTTCTTGGCAAGACCACTCAGGAAGGGCTCCAGATCATTTTTCTTCCCAGTCAACTTACTGACTTGGTCGGTCAGGGCAGCTTTATCAATTTTCAGTCGACTGACTTCCTTGTTGGCGATCCCAAGAGCAGCTTTCAGATTGGTATTGTCTTGTTTAAGCTTGGTGACTGAAGCTAACTTCTCGTCAGCAAGCTTGATATTCTCAGCTAATTCAAGGTCTTTTTTCTGTTGGGCCTCCCTTACCTTACCTGCAAGTTACAGCAAGATCAAATTTTGAAACAAACGAAGGGAAAAAGCAGTCGTCAAGGTCTCACCAAACATACCTTCGGTCTCCTCCTTTGCCTTCGTCAGATTCTCCTGAACCAGCTTCAAATTCAGCTCGAGCTAAATGTGCTTGTTTTCCAGCTCAGAGTAGCGAGCCACAAGATCACAGGAGTTCTGCGAAGAACCAATCGACTAAATGTCCAATATAATTCACTTCCGAGTGAAAAAGGAAAAATCATACGTTTCTAAGACTACAGCTGAATACAAGCATTCGACCGTAGTCTCGGGGACTACACCCAGTGGGTGCACTCAGCGTGCCCCCACTAATCCTATTGAAGACAGAGTCGACCAGTCGACCGGCTTTCGAAATCCATTCGCCATAGTCGAATGACGGAAAGACTGAAATTATAAAGCCTAAGGCCGACTGCCAGCAGTCGACCTTAGCCTTAGGGACTACACCCAGCGGGTGCACTCAGTGTGCCCCCGCTAACACGGAGTCTAAATCGACACATCCAATGGGTGACTACCGTATATGTTGGAAAGAAAAGTTTTTGATAGCATATCCTAACAGAACAGACGATGGTCGACTGACCTGAACATTGCTTTGAAGGGCGGAACTGGCGTCGTAAGCTGCCTGGCTCGCATCCCGGATGGTCCTTAACTGCTCCATCATGATCCCTACCTGGCGTATCGCCTCCTTCGCGGCGCCAGCTTGGTCCTCTGGAACGTGGTGCGTCGTGAAGAGGGAGGGCTGCTGAGCACTCGTCAGTGGATCTGCGAAGGACACAGTGTGTCGAGTGGTGTTCTCCTCCTCCGCAACCAGAGTCTCAGGCGCCGTCACATTCTGGGGCACCCTGTTGGCAGATGTTTTCCTACTCCTTCTATGCTTCAGCGGTTCCTCGTCTTCATCGTCATCAGGGAGAGTGATAACAACATTGGATGGAGCTACAGAAAAAAATCAAAATTAGAAATCATGAGTCAGTCGACTAGAAACGATGTTAAGAGTATAATCCCAGGTTTTGAGGTTGCTGCGTCCTCCATCACATGGTCGTCAGCCCGGGCTGAGGTCTCAGAAGTAGCAGCACTGCAACTCCAAAGAGTCAGTCGACTAACTCCAGCGCCAACCAGAGATAAAGTTCACACAAAACAAGAAGACGTAAGCAATATGATTACCCTGATATGATGGGGATGGACACCTTCATCTTCGGCAGGTGCTTGGTCGGCTTCGACGGGGCCGCCCTGGGCTGCTTCGGCGCCTTTTCAGTCGGCGCCAGAGAGGTGATCCAGGGACGCTTGGTCGACTGAGTAACAGTCGCGACCCCCTCGCCGCGTTCAGTCGCAGGGTCATGAACAAGTTTCGACCGCCTTTCTGAGCGCGGTGGTGCGACCTCCTCCTCCTCCTCCTCTTCGCCGTCCTCATCATCATCATCATCATCGTCATCGTCATCATCATCGGCCTCGGCGGCGTCCGAGTCCCACTCCTCCTGACTCTCGCCCCCGCTCGCTTCTCCCTCCTCAGTCGGAGTCTGCGCTCCGTTGGGCATTGAGTACAGTTCAGTGAGGGCCTGATGGACAACAAGACAAAGATTAGTCGACCGATCGACAGAGAAAACAGAAATAAATACGACAAAAATACAATGGGAAGTGGAGCAGACATACCTTGTTTGGGTCACTGTGGCAGTCGAGTGGAGGAATCCTTCTGGCTCCGCGAGGGTTATCCTTGTTCCCAGTAACAGCGGCCATCCACCTTTCCAGAGTGGCATCGTCGACTGTTTCTGGGTTAACCCGAGTCACGTCCTTAGTCCCACAGTACAACCACATGCAGTGGCTCCGGAACTGAAGAGGCTGGATTCGGCGCCTAAGGAAAACTTCCAGGAGATCCATGCCCGTCACTCCCTATCGAACCAACTGAACTACGCGCTCCATCAACATCTTCACGTCAGCTTTCTCCTCCGGAATCAGCTTCAGGGAGGAGGGCTTGTTCACTCGGTCCATGGTAAATGGAGGGAGCCCACTCGACTGCCCCGGTGTCGACTCGTCGTGGCAGTACAACCAGGTCGACTGCCAGCCTCTGACTGACTCGGGAAATGTCATAGCTGGGAAGGTGCTCTTGTTTCTCACCTGGATCCCCAGACCTCCACACATTTGGACCACTCGGGTTCTTTCGTCGCCTGGACTCGCCTTCTTCACAGTTTGAGAGCGACATGTGAATATGTGCTTGAACAAGCCCCAGTGCGGTCGACAGCCCAGAATACTCTCGCACATGGACACAAACGCGGCAAGATAGGCGATAGAATTCGGGGTGAAGTGGTGGAGTTGCGCTCCAAAAAAGTTCAAGAAACCACGGAAGAAAACGCTCGGCGGCAAAGAGAATCCGCGGTCGACATGGGTAGCCAGAAGCACGCACTCACCCTCTTCCGGCTGGGGCTGCCATTCTTTCCCCGAAAGCCTCGCAGCTCCATGGGGGATCAAGCCCTCGTTGGCCATGTCGAGGAGGTCCTTCTCCGTGATGGTCGACTGGATCCAATCTCCCTGGACCCAGCCTTTCGGCGGGCGGGATCTGGACGAAGACCCACCGCGGCTGGTGGATCTCCCCTTCGCCTTCTCCGTCGCCGACGCCTTCTTCGCGCGCTCCAGCGCCGCCGTCTTCTCCTTAACCATGGCTTCCGGCGGGGTGCGTGAGGAGAAGTGATGCGGGGGCAAGAGCGAGCGCGTTGGGCGGAGACGAAGGAGGCAGAGAGAGAGAGAATGCTGAAGCACTGTTCAAAAAAACCCCGCCGGACGCATTTATAAGATCCCTTCCGAGTGGATGACAGGTGGACCCGGCAGATGTAATCATATCCTGGAACTGTTACACGGGCGAGATACGTGGCGAAGAAAGCGGCGCGAGAATCGAGGCGTCTATGTCCCGTCCCATCCAAACACCGCAGTCCGCTCCGCTTCGCGCGTTTCCCCAAATTTCGCATCCCGCGGAATCCGCTAACGGCAGATCAGTCTGTCAGGCGCGGGATTTCCTGCGATCCGTCGCTCGGAAATCGACGAAGCCCGAAAGATCACTCGACGAAAGAAAAGAATGGATCGAGTCAACTGAAGGCGAGTTGCTCACTATCAACGAAGAGATTCTCTAGATTCAGGACAACGCACGACCAGTGTGCAAAGGTTAATCGGAAACAACATCAGCTCCTTCCTCACTCGAAGCCTCAATCCATTCGGGGGCTAATGATGGAGTCATGTACCTAGGGTAGGGTCACAGACCTGATCTAAATACCCTGCCCAAGGACACCCTTAGAAGAGGTCACTTTCCAGTCGACCAACGAGGGACTCACTCGACTGACTTGAAGGACTCGACCACGAAGACTCACTCGACTACCAGGAGGTCAAAAGGCACTCTGCACTGCAACGGCATGTAGTTAAGTAGACTTTATGGTAGTTAAGACATTTTATGTGGGACGTTACCAGTAACGCCTCGGACTTAATGTCCCTTAAACCCTTCATTACGTGGGTTGGCTGGGGTCCTGGCGCACTCTATATAAGCCACCCCCCTCCACAGGCAGAAGGGTTCGGCACCCTGTAACTCATATACATACAATCCACTCGACCGCCTCCGGGCTTCGAGACGTAGGGCTTTTACTTCCTCCGAGAAGGGCCTGAACTCGTACATCCCTTATGTTTACAACCTCTCCATGGCTAGGACCTTGCCTCTCTATACCTACCCCCCACTCTACTGTCAGACCTAGAACCACGACACTATCTATCGCCAGAACTACATTTAAGTAAGATCATGAAACTAAAATCTGCTATGCCATTACCTACACAGCCTTTGTATATGTTATCAGATTAACATGTATGGAGACAACAGAATATACCAGGGGATAATTAAGTAACACCAGGAAAACTATTACCAAGGTAATGGGGTTCATAACATACCTGAATGGTGCTATGGGCAAAAATCCATTGTCTACTTCTCTTGAAGCTAACATCTACCCTTCCCCAAGGAATTCTATTCAGGCTTTTGAGCGTTACTTCTGAAATAGGGGACAAATTAATTCAGTTAGAAAAAATATCGTCTTAATCATCCAGGAGAAATGGAAGTATGGAACGGTATTGGATATAATACAAAACACACTAAATAACAACAAAACTTTAGCTCCAATGCAAACATGAACCAGCGTAAAGTCTTCGTCATTAGAAACTTGGCATCTATGGTTTCTGCTAGTTTATCAAGTCCTTGGACAATAAACAGCACATCATCATGGAAAGCATCTATGATCTCTATGTAAACACACTAATTTCTATGTGAACACACCAGGTTATAGAAATTAGAAAGTATAATTAAGTAAGAGCAGCATATACGATCTATAATAATGCAAAGCACATTACCTCCATAGTCTAGATTTATTAGTTCAAAGTTCAATCTCAGGAAAATTCAAGTTTTTTTATACACGCCAGTATACTTGACTGTATATCGATCTACATCAACTCCTTGAAGGGCAAAATCTCAGATTATAAAGGAATCATACTTGTTCTAGAGGCAACATTTGAGGACTGATACCTCCCTTATGTTCCATTTGAGCAATAGTGCACACAATTCTTAGTTCCCTTATCATCGCATCCAAGAAAAGGCAAGTCAAACAAGAAACTGGAAAATGTCGGTAAATGGCAAATTTAAGATTATCACTTTAGAGTCTTCCTGCCAAGATTTGCTGCAAGAAAAACGCCATCAGGCTTCAACGCCAACCTACACTGCCAATTACGATAGTTCAGATTCTTAGCGCTTGATAACCTAATATTTCAGTGTTTAAAATAAAAGACTTACCTGTATCATTGCTCGAGGTAGATCATTTGTCCAATGAAGCCCAAGACAACTCATTATTAAATCCTGGGAGCTTCAGAAACGAAGGGGAATAACACAGGACGTGGCTCATCCACCTGAGCTGAAATCACAAAACCGGTAAGGCACAGAGATTACAGAAATACTATACGCTCGCAAGTCTATTGATGCGATAAGATTGAAAGTAAGCACCCATTTTTAGCACATCAAAAGAAACAGGGGCAGCATGTAATTAGAAAGCATAATTAAGTAAGAGCAACATATACGATCTATAATAATGCAAAGCACATCACCTCCATAGTCTAGATTTATTAGTTCAAAGTTCAATCTCAGGAAAATTCAAGTTTTTTTATACACGCCAGTATTGTACTTGACTGTATATCGATCTACATCAACTCCTTGAAGGGCAAAATCTCAGATTATAAAGGAATCATACTTGTTCTAGAGGCAACATTTGAGGACTGATACCTCCCTTATGTTCCATTTGAGCAATAGTGCACACAATTCTTAGTTCCCTTATCATCGCATCCAAGAAAAGGCAAGTCAAACAAGAAACTGGAAAATGTCGGTAAATGGCAAATTTAAGATTATCACTTTAGAGTCTTCCTGCCAAGATTTGCTGCAAGAAAAACGCCATCAGGCTTCAACGCCAACCTACACTGCCAATTACGATAGTTCAGATTCTTAGCGCTTGATAACCTAATATTTCAGTGTTTAAAATAAAAGACTTACCTGTATCATTGCTCGAGGTAGATCATTTGTCCAATGAAGCCCAAGACAACTCATTATTAAATCCTGGGAGCTTCAGAAACGAAGGGGAATAACACAGGACGTGGCTCATCCACCTGAGCTGAAATCACAAAACCGGTAAGGCACAGAGATTACAGAAATACTATACGCCCACAAGTCTATTGATGTAATAAGATTGAAAGTAAGCACACATTAGCAGAGCAAAAGAAACAGGGGCACATGTAGTATAGCTGACAAATAGCAATAGAAAACACCATTACCCGATAGAGTGATCATCTGCACTTTCAAAAGTTTGGGCAGAAGTCACGGCTAAAAGGCGTATTAATTAAGTTGAATATGCCAATTAAATAGGGCAACACATTCAGTTCTCAACCATTCTAGGTATCTCGGATGCACACACAGAATCTATAGCACACATCCTTCCCACACGCAAACACGAAATATAAGCAACACGAGGCAAATCAAAACACGACAGGCGGCTAATTCCGAAACAATAAAACGAGTAGTGAACCAACCACCATGACAGTAAGTAGGAAAGAGCAAACCTTGAGCAGGAGAACAAAGAAACAACATCGCTGCAGGATCTTCTGTCCCCATCTCATCTCCAACTCACTTCCTCTTAGATCATTACCTTGGGAAGCTCGTGTTGACGGCGTATTGAAGATGTCTTCCAGCCAACGACGACTGAACTTTTACTCAAGGCCATAAAATAAAGTGCTTTAAATTCTGAATTGGTAAATAGATAGCCAATATGTTTATATTGATCTGCTAAGTACAAATATTCATGGCACAAGGATACAATCGCCACAAACATTTGAGTAAGCAACATAGGGCTTGAAAGAACGAAGAGCTGATCTGCACGTAGAAACAAAGTATAAGATGCTCTGTTTGACACTATTTGATAGTGATAAAAGGGAAGGGTTTGCGAACACACAACCATGGCATATTGGCATACCTCATCAATGAACCAGGGGCCAAAGGGAGGAGGCCGCACACAGAGAGTAAGAGAGATTGGGTGAAGCTCACCTCGGTGTTGGCGGCAGACGCGGTCGCCGTCGCTCCTCGTGTGCGCATCTCCCCAATCCGCGCCCCTGGCCTTGACCACCGCGCCCGCTGCCTGCCGAGCCTGCCGCGCCCGCTGCCCTCCGAGCCTGCTGCACCATGTGTGGCGTATATACAAGACGTTCATCACATTCAGAATCTAACTGGATTCATCCATTTAATCAAGTAGCAGAGGGAGATGAATCGCATAGATACCCTCTGCAAAAATCTAACTCGTTACACATATGATATGCTCTGCAAAAATCTAAGCCGTTCATACATATGCTCTAAAAAATCTAACTGGACGCATGCATCCAACAAAAACGAAGGAGGACAGAAACGGAATGCTCACTGCATACATACATACATACACATACAACAATAAGAAAGAATACCACAACATATACACATACAGTAGCAGCTATCACCATGCATATATCACCATTCACCAGGAGGGAAAAAACGAAGACTGAACATACATCAGCCATATATCAAGCTATCGCCATAGAAAGACAGTGAACAGACAGTCAGACACATACAACGTCAGGTATCACCACTGAAATTACCTTGGGAGCTAAGCAGCGAGTTGGACGAGGCAGAAGCGGGCTGTATGGAGGGGCCGAGGCCCGAGGGGGGCTGGGGGCCTTGCCGCCTGGGCGGAGACGCGGAGGCTGGAGGAGGGGTCAGCAGCGGCCACGGACGAGGGAGGGAGGGGACTGGTGGAAGTAGTGACGAGGGAGGGAGGAGGGAGGAGAAGAAGGTGCACGCGCGACGACGCTGCGAGGAGGAGGAGGCGCCGTCAGGTCGGGAAGCCCTCCTGACCACCCCAACTTGAAGACCCGCACTCCCGTGTTCTCCGACAGCGGTGACCTGCGCGTGAGCGATGGGAAGGCGAGGAGGAGAAAGAGGCGAGGTGGTGGAGGAGGAGCAGTAGGCGGCGGGGCTCCTAGGCCGAAGGCCACGGCGACGAGGGAGGAGAGCGAGGGAGCGAGGCGGCGGACGAGGGAAGGAGGAGGAGGGACCAGTGAGGGGCGCGGGGGATGTGGATTGGGGCTAGGGTTGGCGAGCCCAATGGGCTCTGCGGGCAGGAGGGAGGAATCGCAGGCGGCGGCGAGGCTCCGGGGCGGAGGCCGTGGCGAGGTGAGGAGGAGGGATGGAGGCGGGCGAGGCTATGGGGATCGAGGGGAAACGGGGCTAGGGTTTGGGTGGTGGCTGGTGCGGGATGCGGGGCGCGGATTGGGCAAAATCTCATGCACGCGACCACCGCCAACCCAGCCAACGAGCGCGCGAGACGAGCCCACTCATCATTGGCCAGTCAAAACGACCGCGAAGAGAAAAATCTATTACAGCGAGGTGAAGATCCGACGGTCAGGACATGCCAGAAGGGCAGATCTAACGGCCCACGAAGGCCCAATCGAGGGAGCCTCCTAGAGGTGAGTTGGCTAACTTCTTTTTTGTTTTAAATGAGCAACAGAAGATACCATTATAGCATTCTTATAGCGGAATAATTCGGCTCCCGGGGCCAAACAAATTTTTGAAATAACAAGGCAATTTTTTTTATACTCGTCACATCCAAATGCTACCTGCAAATTTTGAGGCAAAAAGATTAAATATTTTGGCTTGTACAAAAAAAAAACAAATCAAACCAAAAGTTACCCCAATTTTTTTGGCTGACGAAACACCGCCGCTCGTTTCGCACGAAAATTGCCATGCATGTTTGCGACACTAATACAACCATCTACAAATAATTTCAGAATTTCTCAAAAATATTTAATATATTTTTTGCGTTACTATTCACCCAGGAGCCAAAACGCCAGCCCCTTCTTATAGGAAGTAACTTTGTTTTAGAGATATATGATTATAATATGCAAATTACATAGGCAACGTGCCTAAATTTGAGTTCATGTGCCATGAGACCGCAATATTCATGCTCTGCGAAATTAAATATGCCACCTGACCATGTCGCTTCATCTAGAAAACAACTCAACCAAGAGCCAGTAGAAACCATAACTATGTACCTACCAGGTTTATTGATCAAGATATGGCTTGTAGAGCATGCATGGTATGCAATTGCTCGGTAATTTGGAAGGAAAAGTAGCACGCAATGACACATGTGGAAGATCAATTAGCTAGGGTAAACGTTTCCAATCGGCACGCCGGCCGTCGGCCGGCCAAACGCGCTCTAAACGTATATCCTACTGAACCAGCGCGTCGCGTCAGATCAAGGGCCCACGCACCGCTTTTTTCACCTGACCTTTATCCTCTCACATGACCTTATCCTTATCCTCCTCCACTCGTTTTCTTTCCTGTCTCTTCTTCGTTCTCCTCCTGTTGGTCTTCTTTCCTCTCCTCTCGCCATGAACGCCACACCGCCATGGATGTGGCCTTCAAGCACCCATTCCCCCTCCGTCCCCTCTCTACCTCCATGTCGCCGTGCGTCCTCACCACCACCTCCCGCAAAGCCCGTGTTGAGGCGACGACGAGCTACTCTGCGCCCCCCTCCCCTGTGAGCTTGAGGCGACGGCGCTCACACACCGGCGACACCATTTTTTTGCAAGACGCCATGCGGCTATGGCTTTGTTTTTTATATTTAGCCAGTTGCAACTTTTTGATTTGTCGGTTCCAGCTTTTTATTTCGCCGGTTGTAGCAATTTTCATCCACGAGCACCAATCTTTGATTCATTGGTTCCAACATTTTTTCCCGTCGGTAGTAGCTTTTCACGTCGCTGGTTCCAACTTTTGATTTCGCCGGTCGCAACAATCCCACTTTCGACAGTAGCAACTTTTTGAGTCATAGGTTGTAGCACTTTATTTCGTCTGTAGTACCTTTTTGCTGGAGGAAGGGGATCGATGAAGTTTTTTTTGCTACAACCATGTAGCACAGAAGCTTCAACCATGCGTGCCAGAGCTGCAAACCATGGTACACCAGAGCTACGACCGGAGACGCCCATCACCGGCAAGGCTGCAACCGGCACGAGGCAGTGCTACAACCAGTGTTCAGCGAGCTGCAAGCGACACAACGACAAGCTTCAAACCTGATGGGTCACCATGCCGGCGATGGCGACCATGCCTGCGAGGGGAGCTGCAACCATGGCGAGTTGCTGGAACCGTCTTTTATTTTTGCTACGGCCAAATTTTTTGCTATGCTCCGGTGGCGAAGGTCCATGGTTTTTGCTGGAACCTACCAACTTTTTTGCTGGAACCGGCTAAAATTTTGCTTCAACTGACTTTTTTTGTTTTCTTAGTTGCGGCGAGTGGTGGCGAGCTATGGCGACGGACGTGGGGGCGGTGACCATGCCGGCGGTGGGCAGCACCGGCGAGGGACGGTGTTGCAGTCGACGCCGTGGAGCTACCATGGATGCAACACGGAGGCAAGACAAAAGGCTGCTATGGTCAACGACCTTTTTGTTGAGAGCGGCGACGGCGAGCATCGGCAGTGAGCGTGTGCGGCGAGGCAAATGGGCGTGGTTCGGCGAGCGCGGGTCATCGGCGGCTGAGGACGAGCGGGGCGTTGGTCTCCCCTTTTTCTATTTTTATCCTCTGCTCTTTTGTTCTTCAGCGTTTTGTGTAAGGCCGAATCGTACGGTTTATAAAAGCTATATCGTGTGGCCCACGCAGGACCGGCCGAAACTAATTTTGGCCGGCGCACCGGCGCAGAGTGGCGCCCATTAGCTAGAGCCAAGACACACTGAGTCTGCAGAAAATAAAATAATAAACCGAAGCACAATGATAAGAATGGAAGCAAAAAATGGTAATAGGCCAATAGCATATCTTAGTTTAAGAATGCCATATCTACTGATGTCTAGTGCCTAAAACCTACCACGACAGAATTAGTGGTGCGATTTCTTCTATTCGTATGATTCTCCTTGGTACACTACATTCGTTAAGCTCTTCTCCTTGCTATGCTCCCTCCATAACACAGAATGACATGTTACGACACGATCTTGTGACTTCATGAAGCACGCCTTGGTTATGTCCTTGCGGGCTCCTCCGTTGTGATCCCACACGCTGTTGACATAAAAAAATATTTGCATGTAGCAAGAACCGATGTAAAATCTACTTCCTCCGTTCCTAAATATAAGTCTTTGTAGGGATTTCATTAGATGGACTACATATGAAGCAAAATGAATGAATCTAAACTTAAAATACATTTATATACATCCGTATGTGGTTCATAGTGGAATCTCTACAAAGACTTGCATTTAGGAACGGAGGGAGTAGTCATTAGAAACTGAACCAGATTTAAATTGAAGCATGCCAACATGCTCTTGGATTCAATTCCCTTGAAAATAAATCTGCAAAGAAATTTTAGCATTGCAATATGGAAAATATGTTCTTTGTGGACAGTTAAGATGTGACACACTGCAGAAGATACATTTAAGATAAACCAAGCCTTATTGCACGTCCTAGATAGAGGCAAAGCAAAATCATCTACAAAACATATGCATTGCTCAAATGCTCAATGCAACTTGAAACTTTAATCTAGCTAATAATATTTCTTATTTCTTTTTCATCTTTACATTGTTTAATACGTCGTAGTAAAATTATAAAAATGAGCAAACCATATTTTTCTTTTCCTTTTGCTGAATGTTCTGAATGTTCATCAGTTATTCGGATATCTAAAGGAGAAATAGGAGTTGTTATTTTTCCTTTTCAGTTAACCAGATGTGTTTAGTATAACTATGAAGCTCTGTCATTCCATATTTTCAGAACCATTAGTCTATGATGCTCGGACAACAGTAGAGATGGACAAAGTAAAACGAGGTACCAAACATAAACATGCAGTAGCACCAGAGCCAAAGAAGCACAGCAAAAGTTAAGAATGAAATTCCAGTGCATATCATGTATATTGCGGGGAATGCATTGCCAACAAAAATAAGAATGTTGAGGCAAACCTTAATTTAGTTAGTAGGCCGAGCTGTGGCGTATAGGCAGCTGTGTTAGCCACGGGTTGCAGGAGGCACCAGAGTATGGTGGATCCTTCACGTCCGTGGAGTGAAGGGGCCGCGGAGGACGGCATCTGGCAGGTAACTACGAGCGATTCGCTAACAAGGAGCTGAGAGCATCTCCAACCGCGCCCCCAATAAGCCCCCCAGGCGAATTTTTAGCGTCGGTGGCCAAAATTCGGCCCGGTCGTGCCCTCAAGATCTTTTTTAGCGTCGGTTTGTGCGAAATCCACAGCCAGTGTTCCCGCTCCGAACCCAAGCGGCCGGGTGTCGCCTTGGCGTGCCGGCGGAAGCGAAAAGCGGCGTGGGGTCGCTCTGTCGGCGACAGGAAGCCCTTTTCCGCCGTTTCCTCCCGCTTTCCCTCTCCAGCTTCCCTCTCTTCTCCATTCCTCCCGCCAAACCCCCGCCTCCTCCTTACCCTTCCACCCGCCATGTCGCCGAAGAAGTACGTGATGCCCCACGCCGCGACGGATCCCACAGCCACCGCCGTCGCCCAGCCGAAGCAAAGGAAGCCAAGGGCGCCGTTGTCCAAGACCCCCGGCATGAGCAACGCTGAGTGGAAGGCGGATGTGGAGCGCCGGGAGGCCGTCACCGTCGACAGGCGCAACAGGGCCAAGAAGGCCAGGGAGAGAGCAGCGCAAGCTACGGCTGCGGCGCAGGCGGCGACGGAGCATGCAGCCGAACAAGCCGAGGTGGCGCGCGCGGCGATGATGAATCAACCCGGTGGGAACGGCCCGTACGCGGCCTGGATCCAGCAAAGCGTCGGCTCTCCGGCCGGGTTCTCATAGTCGCCGCATCCATGGAGCACGTCGTCGCCGGGCTATGCCGATGGCGACGCCCACAACGGCTTCAACCACAACATCACCTTTCCCCATGGGCGCACAGTCCAGCGCACGCCCTCGCCCGCGTTCGCCGGCATGCAGTACCTGCCGTACACGTACTCGCCGCCGGACTACGCGGCCTCACCGACGCCACCTCTCCGCCGTGGCCTCTACTCGCAAGCGTTCTCCTCGTCGCATCTCGGCGACGCCGACGCAATGGAGGCCGACATGGAAGACCTCATCGCAGCTGGTTCGGCTGCTGCCGCCGCCTCCCCCGGATTCACTACCCAGGACGGCTCGATTGACCTCGGCGTACTCTCGCCAGGGCCAAGGAGACGTACAAGCCGGACGCGCCGACCGCTGGCGCGGCCAACGGGCGCCCGGACGGCAACAAAGGAGCAAAGAAGGCGAAATACACCGAGTTAGCTGCCGCGCGCGTTCAAGAGTCGATCAAGAACTACATCGCCGACGCCAAGACCAGGGCTGTCCAGCGGGAAGAGAAAACAGAGGCGTGGTGGGCTGCTTTGATGACAAACAGCGCCGTTAAACTCGACCTGCTCCGTTCCAATGTCGCCGCAAAGAAGAGGAACAACGATCTGGCTTTCTTGATGGGCGGCGTCGACATGCTCCAGAGCGGCGACAAGAAGCTCAAGGCGTGGTTCTTGGCGGAGCGAGGCCTCATCCTGAACCAGATACCGGCGACGCTGACTCCGACACCGCTGCCTAGCCCGACTAAGGATGCCTACGCGACGCCTAGCCCCACTGACGATGCCTCTGGCATGCCAACAGTACAGAAGCCGCGCCGACCAGCCCGGAAGCCGCGCCTACTCCTCCCAGCCCGCGTACGCCGACGACGACGCTAGAGGTTGAGCTCGACGTCTGATCGCCGTTTGATGCATTCCTTCCGCGCGCCCTTCCTTTTTTGTACGCCGAACTACCGCGTATCCTTTCATTTTGATCGCCGAACTGTGGCATCGGATCGCCGAACTATTGCGATGATCGCCGGATTGTGGCTTTTTTGAGCGGGAACGATCGAGTTTGAGTATGTGGCATCTTGGGGTGCGGCACATGGGGGCGTGGCTGGGGAGAAACGACCTATGAAGCACCGATACGGCGATACGAGTACGGCGATACGGGATACGGCAGTTTGTAGAAACATCAATACAGCGATACGGCGAGTACATATAAATAATTAGTAAAATGACATGTAATAAGAAGAAAACATGATAGAATGTGTGAGCAACAGCATGGGGGAAGGCAGGAAGTAGAAGAGAAGACGATAAAGATTCAAAGATTGGACGGGAAGGATTGGAGAAGAAAAGGTAAGCCGTGATTCTCTTCATAACTATTGATTGATTTTATTTGGAGAAGGAAGGTTCAGATATATATCGGTTAAGTAGTCAATCGGATTTTTCCTTAAATTTAGTTATTTGTTTCCTTAAAAAAATATTTTATTTCCTAAATCAAATTACATTGATGGGAGGAATTGGTTGATTTAGGTAAGTTTGAAAAGTTAGACATGTGATCTTTTGTACCTTAGGAAAGTGTTGGTTTACAAGAAAAGAGTGGAGAGGAAAATAAACCGGTAGAAAAAGGGTGGTTGGAGGTGAGACGAAAAAACCTAGACAAAGAAACCAGACAAAAGTGGGAGACGAAAAATAACCAACTATCCTACCAACAAAGACATCTCTACTCCTAATGTCTAAGTTGGAAGAATAGTCTCCATGTTTTTTTTTCGTCCCACCACTTTCATCCGGTTTTTTCGTTGGTTTTTTTCGTTCCACATCACACCACCCCTCCCGCACCAAAAAAAAGCCCGCATGAAACACCACTCCTATCGATCCCCTCAACGAGACACCGTCGCCGTGAAACCCCGGGGCTTCCTCCTCCGCCGCCATGAAACCCCAGGGCTTCCTCCTCCGCCGTCATGTGGTTCCCCTACGCTCCCATCTACCGCCTCTGCAAAGATCTGAGGCCTCCGACTTGTGGGACGCCGCCCCGGGGGCAATGCATGGCGTGTCCGCTTTGCGGGCAGTGAGGAGCGGCGCACGGCCATGCCCTGCATCGAGGAGGAGCTCAGGTATTTTCAAATCGAGGAGGAACACCACTGTCATTCTACATGCTGGCCGCTCCTCTCGATCCTCTTCAACGCCTCCAACGTACAATCTCGCTGTCACCGAGGTACGGGATCACCGCTGAGCCGACGTACGAGATCGCCTCCATCGTGTTCCTTCCCTGGCCACGTCCCTCCCAATTTCTTCCCCTAACCCAGCTAGGGTCTCACCCGTCGCCACTTCCCTGCTGCTTACCCGCCATCTGATGCCCTCCACGGACACACCACCATGCACAAAAAAAAGACACATCCATGACATTTTGGGCCGAATGAATTTTTTTTTGTCATCCTTTGATACTTCTATGACAATAATTGTGACAAAACCTGGTATCATCATAGATGTGGTGGGCTCCTACTTCTATGACAAAAAATCATGAAAAAATGGGCTTTTCGTCCTGGGTGGGCCGAAGATGCAGCTGAATGACATTCTTTGGGGCGTCCATGACGGAAAAAACCATGGTAGAAGTGAAAGCGAGGAAAATTTCAGGGAGTTCCCGGTTACGGTGGGTGATCGGGGGCCGAGCAATGCGCGTTTCTCTCATACACGTACACGCGTGTGTGCGAGGCATTAGGCTCTAACTGAACCCGAGTGAGGCGTTGGGATCTAATTGAACCCGAGCGATTGCACTAGCTATGTTACTGAACCCGACTGATTCCTTCGCTACTGTTGCTAACTAAAGCCGATCGAACCCTGCTGCCTCCTTCCCTTGATGAAAA